>NW_027458728.1:320000-327500 GCF_050624435.1 Tenrec ecaudatus
CCTTGCAGGAACTCTACAGCGATTCTAAATTCCTATCCTTTTACACACGCACACACACACTCACACGCTTGCATAATGCCTGCAGGGCTTCTGTCTTCATGTCCTTTTATACACACACACACAGACACACAACCTTGCACAATCTCTAGAGTCCTTTTGATTTCTTGTCCTTTTTACGCACACACACACACACACACACACACACTTCCAGAATCTCTAGAGGGCTTCTGACGTCATGTCCTTGTTAAACACATACACACACACACACACACACACACACACATCCTTGCAGAATTCCTGGATGGATTCTTACTTTGTGTCCTTTTTAAACACACACACACACACACACACACCCTTGCAGAATATCTAGAGGGTTTCTGAATGTGTGTCCGTTTCACATACACACACACACACACACACACACATCCACACCCTTACAGAACCTCTGGACGGCTTCAGACTCCATGTCCTTTTTACACACTCACACACACACACACACACACACTTTTTGCAGAATCAATAGTCGGCTTCTGACTTAGTGTCCTTTTTTCACACACGCACACAGACACACACATACACTTTTGCAGAATCAATAGTCGGCTTCTGACTTGGTGTCCTTTTTACACACACGCACACAGACCCATACACACACCTGTGCAGAATCTGTGGAGGACTTCTAACAACATGTCCTTTTTACACACACACACACACACACACAAAGACATACTCTTGCAGGATCTCTAGATTGCTTCTGACTTGGTGTCCTTTATACACACACACACACATACACCCTTCCAGAACTCTACAAGGATTCTGACTTCATGTCCTTTTTACACACACACACACACACACACACACACACACACACACACACATGCATCCTTGCAGAATCGCAGGAATTCATCTCACGTCATGTAATTTATACACATACACTCAAACTTATTCCCTTGCAAAATCACTTGAGGGTTTCTTACTTCGTGTTCTTTTTACAAACATACTTAAAACACACACAGACACACCCTTGCAGGATCTCTAGAGGGCTTCTGACTTGGTGTCCTTTTTACACACACGCACACAGACACACATACACACACCTGTGCAGAATCTTTGGAGGACTTCTAAAATGTCGTTTATAAACACACACACACACACACATCCCTTGCAGAATCTCTAGAGGGATTCAGACTTCGTGTCCTTTTTACACACACACACACACACACACACATCCTTGCAGGAACTCTACAGCGATTCTAAATTCCTATCCTTTTACACACGAACACACACACTCACACGCTTGCATAATGCCTGCAGGGCTTCTGTCTTCATGTCCTTTTTATACACACACACAGACACACAACCTTGCACAATCTCTAGAGTTCTTTTGATTTCTTGTCCTTTATACACACACACACACACTCACACAAACACATCATTCCAGAATCTCTAGAGGGTTTCTGACTTTTTTCTTTACACACACACACACACACACACACACACACACACCTTTGCAGAAACTATGGAGTGTTTCTGACTTCATGTGTACTTTTTACACACACACACACACACACACATACAACCTTGCAGAATCTCTGGAGGGCTTCTGATTTTGTGTCCTTTTTACACAAACATACACACATACACACACCCTTGAAGAATCTCTAGAGGGCTTCTGACTTCGTGTCTTTTTACACAAACACACACACACACCACACACACATACACTTTGGTAGAATCTCTGGATGGTGGCTGACTTGCTGTCCTTTTTACACACACACACACACACACACAAACACTTGAAGAATATCTAGAGGGTTTTTGAATTTGTGTCTGTTTACTCACACACACACACACACACACACACACTTACAGAACCTCTGGACGGCTTCAGACTCCATGTCCTTTTTACACACACACACACACACACACACACACACACACACACATACACTTTTGCAGAATCAATAGTCGGCTTATGACTTGGTGTCTTTTTTACACACACGCACACAGACACATACACACACCTGTGCAGAATCTGTGGAGGACTTCTAACAACATGTCCTTTTTGCACACACACACACACACACACAAAGACATACTCTTCCAGGATCTCTAGAGTGCTTCTGACTTGGTGTCCTTTATACACACACACGCACATACACCCTTCCAGAACTCTACAAAGATTCTGACTTCATGTCCTTTTTACACACACACACTCACACACAAACACACCATTGCAGAATCAATAGAGGGCTTCTGACTTCATGTCCTTTTTAAACAGACACACACACACACCCTTACAGAACCTCTGGAGGGCTTCTGATTTCATGTCCTTTTTACAAACACCCCCCCACACAAACGACCTTGCAGAATTTCTAGAGGGCTTCTGACTTTGTGACCTTATTACACACGCACACACTCACACACATAAAACCTTGCAGAATCTCTTGAGAGCTTCATACTTGGTCTCCTTTTTACAAAAACACACACACATCATGGCAGAATCTCTAGATGGCTTCTGACTTCAGGATCTTTTTACACACACACACACACACACACACCTTTGCAGAAACTATGGAGTGTTTCTGACTTCATGTGTCCTTTTTACACACACTCACACACACACCCTTGCAGAATCTCTTGAGGCCTTCTGACGTCATGTCCTTGTTAAACACACACACACACACACACACACTTGCATAATCTCTGGAGGGCTTCTGACTTCGTGTCCTTTTTACACACACACACTCACACACACACCCTCCCTCACACTGATACTCATACCTTTGGAAAATTCCTAGAGGGCTTCTGACTTCCTGTCCTTTTTACACACACACACACACACACACACACACACATCCTTGCAGAATTCCTGGATGGCTTCTTACTTTGTGTCCTTTTTAAACACACACACACACACACACACACACACACACACACACACAGATACACACACCCTTGCAGAAATTCTAGAGGGCTTCGGACTTCGTGTTCTTTTTACGCACACACACACACACACACACAGACATGCACGCACCCTTGCAGAGTCTCTGGAATGCTTCTGACTTCGTGTTCTTTTTACACACACACACACACACACACACACACACACATACATGCATCCTTGCAGAATCGCAGGAATTCATCTCACGTCATGGAGTTTATACACATACACATACACACTCAAACTCATTCCCTTGCAAAATCACTTGAGGGTTTCTTACTTCGTGTTCTTTTTACAAACATACTTAAAACACACACAGACACACCCTTGCAGGATCTCTAGAGGGCTTCTGACTTGGTGTCCTTTTTACACACACGCACACAGACACACATACACACACCTGTGCAGAATCTTTGGAGGACTTCTAAAATGTCGTTTATAAACACACACATATCCATTGCAGAATCTCTAGAGGGATTCAGACTTCGTGTCCTTTTTACACACACACACACACACACACATCCTTGCAGGAACTCTACAGCGATTCTAAATTCCTATCCTTTTAAACACGCACACACACACTCACACGCTTGCATAATGCCTGCAGGGCTTCTGTCTTCATGTCCTTTTATACACACACACAGACACACAACCTTGCACAATCTCTAGAGTCCTTTTGATTTCTTGTCCTTTTTACACACACACACACACACACACACACACACACACACACTTCCAGAATCTCTAGAGGGCTTCTGACGTCATGTCCTTGTTAAACACATACACACACACACACACACACATCCTTGCAGAATTCCTGGATGGATTCTTACTTTGTGTCCTTTTTAAACACACACACACACACACACACACACACCCTTGCAGAATATCTAGAGGGTTTCTGAATGTGTGTCCGTTTCACATACACACACACACACACACACACATCCACACCCTTACAGAACCTCTGGACGGCTTCAGACTCCATGTCCTTTTTACACACTCACACACACACACACACACTTTTTGCAGAATCAATAGTCGGCTTCTGACTTAGTGTCCTTTTTTCACACACGCACACAGACACACACATACACTTTTGCAGAATCAATAGTCGGCTTCTGACTTGGTGTCCTTTTTACACACACGCACACAGACCCATACACACACCTGTGCAGAATCTGTGGAGGACTTCTAACAACATGTCCTTTTTACACACACACACACACACAAAGACATACTCTTGCAGGATCTCTAGATTGCTTCTGACTTGGTGTCCTTTATACACACACACACACATACACCCTTCCAGAACTCTACAAGGATTCTGACTTCATGTCCTTTTTACACACACACACACACACACACACACACACACACACACATGCATCCTTGCAGAATCGCAGGAATTCATCTCACGTCATGTAATTTATACACATACACTCAAACTTATTCCCTTGCAAAATCACTTGAGGGTTTCTTACTTCGTGTTCTTTTTACAAACATACTTAAAACACACACAGACACACCCTTGCAGGATCTCTAGAGGGCTTCTGACTTGGTGTCCTTTTTACACACACGCACACAGACACACATACACACACCTGTGCAGAATCTTTGGAGGACTTCTAAAATGTCGTTTATAAACACACACACACACACACATCCCTTGCAGAATCTCTAGAGGGATTCAGACTTCGTGTCCTTTTTACACACACACACACACACACACATCCTTGCAGGAACTCTACAGCGATTCTAAATTCCTATCCTTTTACACACGAACACACACACTCACACGCTTGCATAATGCCTGCAGGGCTTCTGTCTTCATGTCCTTTTTATACACACACACAGACACACAACCTTGCACAATCTCTAGAGTTCTTTTGATTTCTTGTCCTTTATACACACACACACACACTCACACAAACACATCATTCCAGAATCTCTAGAGGGTTTCTGACTTTTTTCTTTACACACACACACACACACACACACACACACACACACACACACCTTTGCAGAAACTATGGAGTGTTTCTGACTTCATGTGTACTTTTTACACACACACACACACACACATACAACCTTGCAGAATCTCTGGAGGGCTTCTGATTTTGTGTCCTTTTTACACAAACATACACACATACACACACCCTTGAAGAATCTCTAGAGGGCTTCTGACTTCGTGTCTTTTTACACAAACACACACACACACCACACACACATACACTTTGGTAGAATCTCTGGATGGTGGCTGACTTGCTGTCCTTTTTACACACACACACACACACACACACAAACACTTGAAGAATATCTAGAGGGTTTTTGAATTTGTGTCTGTTTACTCACACACACACACACACACACACTTACAGAACCTCTGGACGGCTTCAGACTCCATGTCCTTTTTACACACACACACACACACACACACACACACACATACACTTTTGCAGAATCAATAGTCGGCTTATGACTTGGTGTCTTTTTTACACACACGCACACAGACACATACACACACCTGTGCAGAATCTGTGGAGGACTTCTAACAACATGTCCTTTTTACACACACACACACACACAAAGACATACTCTTGCAGGATCTCTAGAGTGCTTCTGACTTGGTGTCCTTTATACACACACACACACACATACACCCTTCCAGAACTCTACAAGGATTCTGACTTCATGTCCTTTTTACACACACACACACACACACACACACAAACTCATTTTCTTGCCAAATCTCTGCAGTCCTTCTGACTTCGTGTCCTTTTTAAACAAACACACACACACACATACACTTGTAGAATCTCTGGAGGACTTCTGATTTCATGTCCTTATTGCACACACACTCCCTCACTCTCACTCTGGAGGACTTCTGATTTCATGTCCTTATTACACACACACACACACACACACACACACACTCCCTCACTCTCACACTCATACCTTTCCAGAAAACCTAGAGGGCTTCTGATTTCATGTCCTTTTAACACAACATACTCACCCTTGCAGAATCTCTAGAGGGCTTCTGACTTCCTGTACTTTTGACACACACACACACACACAAACACCCTTGTAGAATCTCCAGACATTTTCTGACTTCGTGTTGTTTTCACACATACACACACACACACTCTGGCAGAATCTCTGGAGGGCTTCTAATATGGTTTACTTATTTCAAACACAACAAACACACACACACACACACAGACCTTTGCATAATCAATATTGGGCTTCTGACTTCGTGTAATTTTTACCCTCACACACAAACACACACACACACATACAACCTTGCAGAATCTCTGGAGGGCTTCTGACTTTGTGTCCTTTTTACACAAACATACACACATACACACACCCTTGAAGAATCTCTAGTGGGCTTCTGACTTCGTGTCTTTTTACACAAACACACACACACCAAACACACATACACCCTGGTAGAATCTCTGGATGGTGGCTGACTTGCTGTCCTTTTTACACACACACACACACACAAACACTTGAAGAATATCTAGAAGGTTTCTGAATTTGTGTCTGTTTACACACACACACACACACACACTTACAGAACCTCTGGATGGCTTCAGACTCCATGTCCTTTTTACACACACACACACTTTTGCAGAATTAATAGTCGGTTTCTGATATGGTATCCTTTTTACACAAACGCACACAGACACATACACACACCTGTGCAGAATCTGTGGAGGACTTCTAACAACATGTCCTTTTTACACACACACACAAACACACACACACACACACACAAAGACATACTCTTGCAGGATCTCTAGAGTGCTTCTGACTTGGTGTCCTTTATACACACACACACACACACATACACCCTTCCAGAACTCTACAATGATTCTGACTTTATGTCCTTTTTACACACACACACACACAAACACACCATTGCAGAATCAATAGAGGTCTTCTGACTTCATGTCCTTTTTACACACACACACACACACACACACCCTTACAGAACCTCTGGAGGGCTTCTGATTTCATGTCCTTTTTACACACACACACACACACACACACTTTTGCAGAATCAATAGTCGTCTTCTGACTTCGTGTCCTTTTTACAAACACACACACACACACACACACACCCTTGCAGAATTTCTAGAGGGCTTCTGAATTTGTGACCTTATTACACACGCACACACTCACACACATAAAACCTTGCAGAATCTCTTGAGAGCTTCATACTTGGTCTCCTTTTTACAAACACACACACACACACATCATGCAGAATCTCTAGATGGCTTCTGACTTCAGGATCTTTTTACACACACACACACACACCTTTGCAGAAACTATGGAGTGTTTCTGACTTCATGTGTCCTTTTTACACACACTCACACACACACACACCCTTGCAGAATCTCTTGAGGTCTTCTGACGTCATGTCCTTGTTACACGCACACACTTGCATAATCTCTGGGGGTCTGACTTCGTGTCCTTTTTACACACACACTCACACACACACCCTTCCACACACTGATACTCATACCTTTGGAAAATTCCTAGAGGGCTTCTGA
>NW_027458728.1:337500-342500 GCF_050624435.1 Tenrec ecaudatus
TCACACGCTTGCATAATGCCTGCAGGGCTTCTGTCTTCATGTCCTTTTATACACACACACAGAAACACAACCTTGCACAATCTCTAGAGTCCTTTTGATTTCTTGTCCTTTTTACACACACACACACACACACACACACACACACTTCCAGAATCTCTAGAGGGCTTCTGACGTCATGTCCTTGTTAAACACATACACACACACACACACACACACACACACATCCTTGCAGAATTCCTGGATGGATTCTTACTTTGTGTCCTTTTTAAACACACACACACACACACACACACACCCTTGCAGAATATCTAGAGGGTTTCTGAATGTGTGTCCGTTTCACATACACACACACACACACACACATCCACACCCTTACAGAACCTCTGGACGGCTTCAGACTCCATGTCCTTTTTACACACTCACACACACACACACACACACTTTTTGCAGAATCAATAGTCGGCTTCTGACTTAGTGTCCTTTTTTCACACACGCACACAGACACACACATACACTTTTGCAGAATCAATAGTCGGCTTCTGACTTGGTGTCCTTTTTACACACACGCACGCAGACCCATACACACACCTGTGCAGAATCTGTGGAGGACTTCTAACAACATGTCCTTTTTACACACACACACACACACACACAAAGACATACTCTTGCAGGATCTCTAGATTGCTTCTGACTTGGTGTCCTTTATACACACACACACACATACACCCTTCCAGAACTCTACAAGGATTCTGACTTCATGTCCTTTTTACACACACACACACACACACACACACACACACACACACACATGCATCCTTGCAGAATCGCAGGAATTCATCTCACGTCATGTAATTTATACACATACACTCAAACTTATTCCCTTGCAAAATCACTTGAGGGTTTCTTACTTCGTGTTCTTTTTACAAACATACTTAAAACACACACAGACACACCCTTGCAGGATCTCTAGAGGGCTTCTGACTTGGTGTCCTTTTTACACACACGCACACAGACACACATACACACACCTGTGCAGAATCTTTGGAGGACTTCTAAAATGTCGTTTATAAACACACACACACACACACATCCCTTGCAGAATCTCTAGAGGGATTAAGACTTCGTGTCCTTTTTACACACACACACACACACACACACATCCTTGCAGGAACTCTACAGCGATTCTAAATTCCTATCCTTTTACACACGAACACACACACTCACACGCTTGCATAATGCCTGCAGGGCTTCTGTCTTCATGTCCTTTTTATACACACACACAGACACACAACCTTGCACAATCTCTAGAGTTCTTTTGATTTCTTGTCCTTTATACACACACACACACACTCACACAAACACATCATTCCAGAATCTCTAGAGGGTTTCTGACTTTTTTCTTTACACACACACACACACACACACACACCTTTGCAGAAACTATGGAGTGTTTCTGACTTCATGTGTACTTTTTACACACACACACACACACACATACAACCTTGCAGAATCTCTGGAGGGCTTCTGATTTTGTGTCCTTTTTACACAAACATACACACATACACACACCCTTGAAGAATCTCTAGAGGGCTTCTGACTTCGTGTCTTTTTACACAAACACACACACACACCACACACACATACACTTTGGTAGAATCTCTGGATGGTGGCTGACTTGCTGTCCTTTTTACACACACACACACACAAACACTTGAAGAATATCTAGAGGGTTTTTGAATTTGTGTCTGTTTACTCACACACACACACACACACACACACTTACAGAACCTCTGGACGGCTTCAGACTCCATGTCCTTTTTACACACACACACACACACACACACACACACGCACACACACATACACTTTTGCAGAATCAATAGTCGGCTTATGACTTGGTGTCTTTTTTACACACACGCACACAGACACATACACACACCTGTGCAGAATCTGTGGAGGACTTCTAACAACATGTCCTTTTTACACACACACACACACACAAAGACATACTCTTGCAGGATCTCTAGAGTGCTTCTGACTTGGTGTCCTTTATACACACACACACACACATACACCCTTCCAGAACTCTACAAGGATTCTGACTTCATGTCCTTTTTACACACACACACACACACACACACACACAAACTCATTTTCTTGCCAAATCTCTGCAGTCCTTCTGACTTCGTGTCCTTTTTAAACACACACACACACACATACACTTGTAGAATCTCTGGAGGACTTCTGATTTCATGTCCTTATTGCACACACACTCCCTCACTCTCACTCTGGAGGACTTCTGATTTCATGTCCTTATTACACACACACACACACACACACACACACACACACTCCCTCACTCTCACACTCATACCTTTCCAGAAAACCTAGAGGGCTTCTGATTTCATGTCCTTTTAACACAACATACTCACCCTTGCAGAATCTCTAGAGGGCTTCTGACTTCCTGTACTTTTGACACACACACACACACACAAACACCCTTGTAGAATCTCCAGACATTTTCTGACTTCGTGTTGTTTTCACACATACACACACACACACTCTGGCAGAATCTCTGGAGGGCTTCTAATATGGTTTACTTATTTCAAACACAACAAACACACACACACACAGACCTTTGCATAATCAATATTGGGCTTCTGACTTCGTGTAATTTTTACCCTCACACACAAACACACACACACACATACAACCTTGCAGAATCTCTGGAGGGCTTCTGACTTTGTGTCCTTTTTACACAAACATACACACATACACACACCCTTGAAGAATCTCTAGTGGGCTTCTGACTTCGTGTCTTTTTACACAAACACACACACACCAAACACACATACACCCTGGTAGAATCTCTGGATGGTGGCTGACTTGCTGTCCTTTTTACACACACAAACACACACACACAAACACTTGAAGAATATCTAGAGGGTTTCTGAATTTGTGTCTGTTTACACACACACACACACACACACACACACTTACAGAACCTCTGGATGGCTTCAGACTCCATGTCCTTTTTACACACACACACACTTTGCAGAATTAATAGTCGGTTTCTGATATGGTATCCTTTTTACACAAACGCACACAGACACATACACACACCTGTGCAGAATCTGTGGAGGACTTCTAACAACATGTCCTTTTTACACACACACACACACACACACACACAAAGACATACTCTTGCAGGATCTCTAGAGTGCTTCTGACTTGGTGTCCTTTATACACACACACACACACACACATACACCCTTCCAGAACTCTACAATGATTCTGACTTTATGTCCTTTTTACACACACACACACACACAAACACACCATTGCAGAATCAATAGAGGTCTTCAGACTTCATGTCCTTTTTACACACACACACACACACACACACCCTTACAGAACCTCTGGAGGGCTTCTGATTTCATGTCCTTTTTACACACACACACACACACACACACTTTTGCAGAATCAATAGTCGTCTTCTGACTTCGTGTCCTTTTTACAAACACACACACACACACACACACCCTTGCAGAATTTCTAGAGGGCTTCTGAATTTGTGACCTTATTACACACGCACACACTCACACACATAAAACCTTGCAGAATCTCTTGAGAGCTTCATACTTGGTCTCCTTTTTACAAACACACACACACACACATCATGCAGAATCTCTAGATGGCTTCTGACTTCAGGATCTTTTTACACACACACACACACACCTTTGCAGAAACTATGGAGTGTTTCTGACTTCATGTGTCCTTTTTACACACACTCACACACACACACACCCTTGCAGAATCTCTTGAGGTCTTCTGACGTCATGTCCTTGTTACACGCACACACTTGCATAATCTCTGGGGGTCTGACTTCGTGTCCTTTTTACACACACACTCACACACACACCCTTCCTCACACTGATACTCATACCTTTGGAAAATTCCTAGAGGGCTTCTGACTTCCTGTCCTTTTTACACACACACACACACACACACACACACACACATATCCTTGCAGAATTCCTGGATGGCTTCTTACTTTGTGTCCTTTTTAAACACACACACACACACACACAGATACACACACCCTTGCAGAAATTATAGAGGGCTTCGGACTTCGTGTTCTTTTTACGCACGCACACACACACACACACACACACAGACATGAGTGCACCCTTGCAGAGTCTCTGGAATGCTTCTGACTTCGTGTACTTTTTACACACACACACACACACACACACACATACATGCATCCTTGCAGAATCGCAGGAATTCATCTAACGTCATGTAATTTATACACATACACATACACACTCAAACTCATTCCCTTGCAAAATCACTTGAGGGTTTCTTACTTTGTGTTCTTTTTACACACATACACACACACACAGACACACCCTTGCAGGATCTCTAGAGGGCTTCTGACTTGGTGTCCTTTTTACACACACGCACACAGACACACATACACACACCTGTTCAGAATCTTTGGAGGACTTCTAAAATGTCGTTTATAAACACACACACACACACACACATCCCTTGCAGAAACTCTAGAGGGATTCAGACTTCGTGTCCTTTTTACACACACACACACACACACACACACACACACACATCCTTGCAGGAACTCTACAGCGATTCTAAATTCCTATCCTTTTACACACGCACACACACACTCACACGCTTGCATAATGCCTGCAGGGCTTCTGTCTTCATGTCCTTTTTATACACACACACAGACACACAACCTTGCACAATCTCTAGAGTCCTTTTGATTTCTGGTCCTTTTTACACACACACACACACACACACACACCTTTGCAGAAACTATGGAGTGTTTCTGATTTCATGTGTCCTTTTTACACACACACACACACACACACATACAACCTTGCAGAATCTCTGGAGGGCTTCTGACTTTGTGTCATTTTTACACAAACATACACACATACACACACCCTTGAAGAATCTCTAGAGGGCTTCTG
>NW_027458728.1:345000-347500 GCF_050624435.1 Tenrec ecaudatus
CACACACTCCAAACTCATTTTCTTGCAAAATCTCTGCAGTCCTTCTGACTTCGTGTCCTTTTTAAACACACACACACACACACACACATACACTTGTAGAATCTCTGGAGGACTTCTGATTTCATGTCCTTATTACACACACACACACACACTCCCTCACTCTCACTCTGGAGGACTTCTGATTTCATGTCCTTATTACACACACACACACACACACACACTCCCTCACTCTCACACTCATACCTTTCCAGAAAACCTAGAGGGCTTCTGATTTCGTGTCCTTTTAACACAACACACTCACCCTTGCAGAATCTCTAGAGGGCTTCTGACTTCCTGTACTTTTGACACACACAGACACCCTTGCAGAATCTCCAGACATTTTCTGACTTCGTGTTGTTTTCACACATACACACACACACACACACACTCTGGCAGAATCTCTGGAGGGCTTCTAATATGGTTTACTTATTTCAAACACAACAAACACACACACACAGACCTTTGCATAATCAATATTGGGCTTCTGACTTCGTGTAATTTTTACCCTCACACACAAACACACACACACACATACAACCTTGCAGAATCTCTGGAGGGCTTCTGACTTTGTGTCCTTTTTACACAAACATACACACATACACACACCCTTGAAGAATCTCTAGATGGCTTCTGACTTCGTGTAATTTTACACAAACACACACACACACCAAACACACATACACCCTGGTAGAATCTCTGGATGGTGGCTGACTTGCTGTCCTTTTTACACACACACACACACACACAAACACTTGAAGAATATCTAGAGGGTTTCTGAATTTGTGTCTGTTTACACACACACACACTTACAGAACCTCTGGACGGCTTCAGACTCCATGTCCTTTTTACACACACACACACACACACACACACACACACTTTTGCAGAATCAATAGTCGGCTTCTGACTTGGTATCCTTTTTACACACACGCACACAAACACATACACACACCTTTGCAGAATTTGTGGAGGACTTCTAACAACATGTCCTTTTTACACACACACACACACACACACACACACAAGACATACTCTTGCAGGATCTCTAGAGTGCTTCTGACTTGGTGTCCTTTATACACACACACACACATACACCCTTCCAGAACTCTACAAGGGTTCTGACTTCATGTCCTTTTTACACACACACACACACACACACCCTTACAGAACCTCTGGAGGGCTTCTGATTTCATGTCCTTTTTACACACACACACACACACACACACAAACACACACTTTTGCAGAATCAATAGTCGGCTTCTGACTTCGTGTCCTTTTTACAAATACCCACAACGTCCTTGCAGAATTTCTAGAGGGCTTCTGAATTTGTGACCTTATTACACACGCACACACTCACACACATAAAACCTTGCAGAATCTCTTGAGAGCTTCATACTTGGTCTCCTTTTTACAAATACACACACACACACACATCATGGCAGAATCTCTAGATGGCTTCTGACTTCAGGATCTTTTTACACACACACCTTTGCAGAAACTATGGAGTGTTTCTGACTTCATGTGTCCTTTTTACACACACTCTCACACACACACACCCTTGCAGAATCTCTTGAGGGCTTCTGACGTCATGTCCTTGTTACACACACATACACACACGCACTTGCATAATCTGTGGGGGTCTGACTTCGTGTCCTTTTTACATACACACACACTCACACACACCCTCCCTCACACTGATACTCATACCTTTGGAAAATTCCTAGAGGGCTTCTGACTTCCTTACCTTTTTACACACACACACACATCCTTGCAGAATTCCTGGATGGATTCTTACTTTGTGTCATTTTTAAACACACACACACACACACACACACTCCAAACTCATTTTCTTGCCAAATCTCTGCAGTCCTTCTGACTTCGTGTCCTTTTTAAACACACACACACACACACACACACACACATACACTTGTAGAATCTCTGGAGGACTTCTGATTTCATGTCCTTATTACACACACACACACACACACACACTCCCTCACTCTCACACTCATACCTTTCCAGAAAACCTAGAGGGCTTCTGATTTTGTGTCCTTTTAACACAACACACTCACCCTTGCAGAATCTCTAGAGGGCTTCTGACTTCCTGTACTTTTTACACACACACACACAAACACCCTTGCAGAATCTCCAGACATTTTCTGACTTCGTGTTGTTTTCACACATACACACACACACACTCTGGCAGAATCTCTGGAGGGCTTCTAATATGGTTTACTTATATTAAACACAACAAACACACACACACAGACCTTTGCATAATCAATATTGGGCTTCTGACTTCGTGTAATTTTTACCCTCACACACAAACACACACACACACATACAACCTTGCAGAATCTCTGGAGGGCTTCTGACTTTGTGTCCTTTTTACACAAACATACACACATACACACACCCTTGAAGAATCTCTAGAGGGCTTCTGACTTCGTGTCTTTTTACA
>NW_027458728.1:355000-422500 GCF_050624435.1 Tenrec ecaudatus
AGGACTCGCCCTACCTGATTTCAATGCCTACTACACAGCTATAGTGGTCAAAACAGCATGGTACTGGCACAATGATAGACACTCAGACCAGTGGAAAAGAATAGAAAGCCCAGGAGTAAAATCATCAGCATATAGACAACTGATCTTCGACAAGGGTCCCAAAAATGTCAAGTGGGAAGCAGATCCCCTCTTTAATAAGTGGTGCTGGAAACAATGGATATCCACATGTAGAAAGTTGAAATAAGACGTCTACCTCACCCCATGCACAAGAATACACTCAAGGTGGATCACAGATCTAGAAGTCAAACCCCAAACCATCAGGACCATTAAGGAGGGAATCGGGACTAATCTCAGCGTACTGGCCCAGGGAGCACATAGGCTCACTGCAACAGGGAAGGGGACACACACAGGTGAATTGGAAATCGACAAATGGGATCTAATAAGAATAAAATGCATGTGCACCTCGAAAGACTTTGCCAAGAGGGTGACAAGGCAACCCACAGACTGGGAGAAGATTTTTAGTAATGACACATCAGACAAAGGGCTCATTACTAAAATCTACAACACCATCGTGACCTGCAAAAAGAGGAAAACAGTTAACCCCCTAAGGAAGTGGGCAAAAGAAATGAGAAGAACTTTCACTAGAGAGGAGATCAATATGGCCAATAAACATATGAGAAAGTGCTCGAAGTCCCTTGCCATAAGAGAAATGCAAATCAAAACAACCATGAGATACCACCTAACACCCCTGAGGCTAGCCCAGATCAGTAAATCAGAGAGCAACAAGTGTTGGAGGGGCTGTGGTGAAGTAGGAACCCTCCTCCACTGCTGGTGGTCGTGTACATTTGTACAGCCACTGTGGAAAGCAATCTGGCGATACCTAAAGAAAATGGAAATTGATCTACCTCATGACCCAGCCATCCCTCTACTGGGCATATACCCGGTTGAAGCAGCAAATAAAACACGACCAGTCATATGCGCTCCAATGTTTATTGCGGCACAATTCACAATGGCAAAGACTTTGAAACAGCCTAAGTTTCCATCGACAGACGAGTGGATTAGCAAACTTTGGCACATACACACAATGGAGTATTATGCAGCACTGAAAAGCACCGATGAGCACATGAAACACGTTATTTCATGGGAAGAGCTGGAAGGAATTATGTTAAGCGAGGTAAGCCAGACCCAAAGGGACAGGTACAACATGAGTCCCCTGAGATAAGTACAATCAGCATGACAGAAATAGAAGAATAAACATCCATCCCACAATAAACGGGAGGAAGCATAGATAGTTGGAGGGAGGACAGGCCACACCTAGGGAGGTACATAAGAGCCCAGCATAAAGAAGGGGTAGTGGGGTAGGGAGAGGGAGAACCGGGAGGGGGAGAATCCGAATGGATGGTATGGGGGGGGGCAGGGTACTAACCCACCCGGGGGAGAGTATCGGTTATGTCCCCACAGATTTGGAACATGCATACGGACCCCAACACGACACACCAAACAAGGAGGACAACGCAAAGTACAGAGGTCTACACAAAGAGGCTGGACGACAAGCCGGCCCAAACCAGAATTAGGCCGACCCCCACACTCGAAGGGAATACCACAGAAAACAAAAATAGATTGTCTGGAGTGGGAAAGGAACTGACCCACCACACCACATCCAGAAGGAAGCTGAAACAAAAGAAGGAGAAAGGACATAGTGGAGTACACCTGGGTCCACCAAGCCCAAAGTCGATAGACCAGCTAGAAGAGCCCATCATACAGAGAGGACCATTCAGCTGACCACACTACGAGATATGACATCCTGCACCAACACATGGCCCTACACGGGACAGCACCTGAGACACAATGGGGGATGGGCAACTGAGCTGACCCCGCCACACTGAGGCAAACACTGGGGACATGCAGTGGAGCAGCGGAGGAAGCAGAGCAAAGGGAGCCCGAGGGAGTAGAAAGGATGGTCTTCTGGGCCAGGACGTGGCGCCTCACAAGCTACACCTAGAAAACACTCCTAAAGGCCAATGAAAGGACCTTGAACTACTAGCAATTTTTTCTTTTAATATTTGCTATCTTTTTGTTTAGTCTTTTTAAATTTGTTTTGTTTTTTTACCCAGTAAATTTTGTATGCTAGTGGCTTTTCTGCTTATCAGCGTGTCGATGTTGCTTCTGTCAAAGCCATGTTCTTATGGGCCACTTGGGCGCAGTCAAAGTCATATCCATTTGTATGCACGTATTACTATGTCAGCAGGTCCACCTAGACAAGATAGGCTGGACAAATAATGAGAGAAGAAAACAACAGGACCAACGGTCCTGGAGGGACATGAGAGCGTGGGAGGTAGGGGAAGGGAGGAGGTGTCGCCCAACACAGGGACAAGGGAACAGCGAATGGTTCAAAACCAGAGGAGGGAGGGGAGGGGAGGACTGGAAGGGAGTGACCAAGAGCAAGGTAACTGAGAGGAACTACTGAATCCAGAATGAAGGCTAAACATGGTAATGGGTCGGGAGGAAAGCGAAAGGAAATAGAGGAAAGGAGTAGGAGGCAAAGTGCATACAGAGAAGCCTAAATACAGACATGTACATATGTAAACATATTTATGATTATGGGGGCAATAGATTTATATGCATATATTTATAGGTTCAGTAGTAGGGTAGCAGATGGACATTGGGTCTCCTCATGCATAATCCCCCAATACAATAGCACCTCACCCTGCTAAGCAGCCATTGCAGGATACCCATCTTCCCGACATGATCACTGAAGACAGCCGTGTGTGTAAGCAAATGTGGTGAAGAAAGCTGATGGTGCCCGGCTTATCAAAAAAAGATATAGCGTCTGGGGTCTTAAAGGCTTGAAGGCAAATAAGCGGCCATCTAGCTCAGAAGCAACAAAGCCCACAGAGAAGAAGCACACGGCCTAAGCGAATACAAGGTGTTGAATGGACCATGTAGCAGATACAAAGGAACAAAATCAATCATTGTGTGATCACCTCTCTCACATAATGGCTGAAGACGAAAGTGTGCATAAGCAAGTGTGGTGAAGAAGGCGGATGGTGCCCGGCTACTGAGAGATATAGCGTCTGGGGACTTAAAGGCTTGAATGCAAACAAGCGGCCATCTAGCCCAGAAGCAACCGAGCCCACACGGAAGCAGCACACCAACATAGGTGATCATGAAGGACAGAGGAGACCAGGTCTCCAACATCAAAGGTGGGGTGGTGGTGAGAATCACATCACCGTGAAAGAGGGGGAGTGCATGATGGGGACCCAACGCCCACCTGTAGACAGCTGGACACCCCTTCCAGAGGGGTAGTGAGGAGGAGATGGGCCACTCAGGGTTCAGTGTAGCAACAATGAAACTCAAAACCTTCCTCTAGTTCCTGAACGCTTCCTCCCCTCCCAATCATCATGACCCTAATCCTACCTTGCCTTGTGGACCTGGTTATACCAGAGGATGTACAGCGGTGCAGTGGGGATCTGGAGGCACAGGGAATCTAGGACAGACGAACCCCTCAACACCAGCTGTGGGAGTGGCGACACCAGGAGGGAAGGGCATGTAGAAAGGGAGAACCGATCTCAGAGATCTATGTGTAACCTCCTCTCTGGGAGATTGGCAAGGGGGAGGCGGGTGAGGGGAGACGCCGGGGAGTGTAAGATAAGATGTAATAATTATTTATAAATTATCAAGGGACCAGGGGTGGGATCGGGGAGGGAGGGGGATGGGGAAAAAAAAAGGGAAACCGAGCTGATTCCAGGAACCCAAGTGGAAGGTGAATTATGAGAGTGATGAGTGCAACGAATGTATAAGGGTGCTTTGCTCAATTGATGTATGTACAGATTGTGATAAGAGCCTTATGAGCCCCAATAAAACGATTAAAATAAATACATAAATAATGAAAGAAAAAAAAAAGAAATGTATTGGCCTTAGGGGAGGGGCAAAGAGGGCTGGATTGAGAAAGTCTGTGGCATCCAGTTCTGACTTGACTTTTGGATCCAGAATCTTTCAGGAGTCATGGCCTTGCCCTCCAGCCAGAACTTCCAATAACCGTCTTCTCAGAGCCTTGTTAAATTCTCATAATACGTTACACCTGCTATCCTGTGAGCAGCTACCAAACCCAGGCACTTTTTTCTTTCTTTTTTTTTTTTTAAACAGGAACAATAAAGTTTATTGAACCGTAGCTTAGTACAGGCGCTGGGGTTTCCCCACGGTGCTCTTATTGTACAAAGCACGGATATTCTGCCAATTCTTCTTCAGCAGCGAAACCAAAAAGTTGACAGCCAGGTGGATGTTGTACACGAGTTCATCATCTGTCATCTTCACATGGCCAACTGCCACTGCCAGACACAGCACCTTCTTCATCTGGAACTTGACGGTGGACTTCACCTCGTCGACCTTGGCCACCATGTTCTCATTGTGGGTCAGCAGGGAAGGGAATTTCCCGGCCTTGTTCAGGCCCGGGCCCAGAATTCGAGGAATCTGCTTGATCAGGGTCTCTGAGGCCAAAAAGGCATCATACTTCTTGACCAGCTTTCTGACCAACTTCTTATTCTTGTTGAGCTTCTTGAGCGCCTCGATGTCCATGTGAGGGATCTCCACGGCCTTCGCTTGTCACAGTGCTGCTGGTCCCCAAGGACACACACTGAGAACTTGGGGCACGGGGTGGACTTAAGCCTGACGGTGCCAGAGAAGCATTTGTCCTTCTGAGGGTCGTAGTTCTTCAGGCTGATCTGCAGCTCCACCGTCTCCAAAAACTTCCGGCGCTTGCGCTGCTTCCTGTGCAGGACTTCCCGCACCGCCTCGTAGAGGGTGTCGCGAGAGACTTTGGTACTCATGGTTCCTAGCGCTGCGGCAACCGGAAAAGAGACCCAGGCACCTTTTTCAAAGACAAGCTCACTCTCTCTACCCTTAAGAGCAGGTAGTTTTTGGATGATGGATATGAGATACCACAGAAGGCAAATCTGTAATCTTCCATGATGCCCAAAACATGCTGTCACAACCAGGACCCATGACAATCCCTCAGTTTCCTAAATTGCTTCACTGTTGCTTTTTAATTAATATATGACATTAACTTGTCATATATTGATAACAGGGAGGACCCTGAACTAGATGAATAAATTAAAGCTCTCCTCATCCTGTGCTTTTATATGAATGTGTTAATTATTTTTGTCATTAGGGAGAATGATGGAGGGATGGAGCAATACCAAACGGAGTTTGACAAAGTGTTGTGTTTGCTGCGGGAAACATGGTGCGTGTCAGATACAATCCGTCACCCAGTGAGTCTGCAATTAACACCAAGGGACCAAGGTAGGATTCCCGGTAATAAATAGCCTTCCTCCCAGATGATAGTAGAGACCCAGCAGGACCCACTGTTGTGTTGTAGCAGTTGTACACGGGACCTTATGGGAGACAGAGCTGGTGTTTGAAATGAGTTTTGTTTGTCCCCAGTTGGCTCAGATTTGTTTTTTAGATAGCATAATCACTAACATTTAAACACAGGGTGATGTCACGTAACAATCTGCAGCTTCTGAGAAATGGAGAGGCCCGACTTTGCTGGTTGACAATGCACCTCTGGAAGACAAGGGGGACCACAGAGGGACTGGGGGGGGCAGGCAGATGTGGTGATCGGAGTTTGGAATCCTTGTTTTCCACGTAGAGGTGGCAAGGAGTTCAAGGGTTCAGAAATTGAGGAGGGAAGTTCCAGAAGACAAGTCTGTGTGGTCCATAATAAACCAATATAGGGGTTGAGATTTCAATCCGTTGGCTATTTATTTTGTGCCTGGTAGCCAACCAGCCCAGAATTCCTGACCTCGCCGACCGTGTGAAACAAGGACCATTCCAGAATTACATAGAAGCAAGCATGGAAGCAAGGGCATCCACCACCCTGAATGCGTAGGGGTCAGGAACCAAGTGCTTTCTGTAGAACAGCCCCAGAAGGCAGACCTTTGGCTGGAAAACCTGTTAGGGAGCTAGCATAGGGACTGGCAGGCCCATTACACAAGCTCAGAGGTCTGAGCTACCGGCTCATGAAGTAGAGGCTCACTGCATGCTCAGAAGTTCAGGTTTCCAGCCAGCAGGGGGAGCTATGCCTGGGTGGGCGCTGTACCTACATTGGCTCACCTAGGCCAGGTGAATTCAATTCAACAATACAGCCAATGAGGTCGAACTACGTCATCGACCACGCCTCCCTAACCGCTCATAAAACTCAAGAGGATCCCAAACCAGGCCTCGGCGTGAGCTGTTTCTGGCGTGGAGCCGAGGACCGAGGCACACCTGCCCCAGGTGAGGTCCAACAGAAGCGGTGATGTTCGAACAGAAGCGGTGCTGTGTGACTGGAAGCTATGAGGTAAGCCGGGCCCAGGAGTGGGCCTTCCCATGCTGGTCTCACGGGTTGTGGGCCCCTCTGGGCTCCTTTCACCTCACCACCCTTGGGAGAATTGTTGGGTTGAGTTCACCTGGCCTAGGTGAGCCAATCCAAGTGGCGCCCCACCCAATACGGTGGAGGCCCCTGGGGACGCTTGTAGCGTATTGCCGCAGCCCCAGCCTTTTGTGTCGGTCTTTGCGCCATTTCTTGCTGGTGTCAGTCTTTGCGCCGTTTCCTGCTGGTGTCGGTCTTTGCGCCGTTTCTTGCTGGTGTCGGTCTTTGCGCCGTTTCTTGCTGGTGTCGGTCTTTGCGCCGTTTCTTGCTGGTGTCGGTCTTTGCGCCGTTTCTTGCTGGTGTCGGTCTTTGCGCCGTTTCTTGCTGGTGTCGGACTTTGTGCCGTTTCTTGCTGGTGTCGGTCTTTGCGCCGTTTCTTGCTGGTGTCTGTCTTTGCGCCGTTTCTTGCTGGTGTCGGTCTTTGCGCCGTTTCTTGCTGGTGTCGGTCTTTGCGCCGTTTCTTGCTGGTGTCGGTCTTTGCGCCGTTTCTTGCTGGTGTCGGTCTTTGCGCCGTTTCTTGCTGGTGTCGGACTTTGTGCCGTTTCTTGCTGGTGTCGGTCTTTGCGCCATTTCTTGCTGGTGTCTGTCTTTGCGCCGTTTCTTGCTGGTGTTGGTCTTTGCGCCGTTTCTTGCTGGTGTGCGGGACTTGATGTGCCTCTCTGTGCCTGCCTTCCCGGGCTGCATTTGGGAGGGGGCTGGGACGCTGCTGCCTGGAGGCTGGGAGGATTTTGACTCCCAAAGCCTTCTCGAGGCTCAGTGTAAAAGTTTATTTGGACTCGAAAACAGAATCAAAGACCCAATTAATTAAGTTTTAGAAGCAGGCTTTATTGCGAACTTGTGGCGGGTTCAGCAACTCAGGGTATTGAGCTATTGAAGCCACGCCAGGGAAAAAATCCTGGCGGCGTTTTTATGCCCACTGCTGGCAGGCACAGCTGGGGAGAATCATAGCTTGGGGGGGGGGTGGATCTGCGCACACAGGTGCTTCCAAAGGGAGAAGGTCGTTAATCTTACCTACATATGTCAGGGACGCGTGGAGTGACCATATCTTCAGAAAACCTTCTGGCTTTGGGAGGAGCTGGTTCCAGGAATTTGGGGTTGAGCAGAGGAGGGGAGGTCAGTTAGGGGTCAGTCTTGAGAACTAAAATGGAGTCTGTTGTGCCAAGACAGGACGTTTTAGACTGACCCTATAGGGAAAAGGGACAACATTAGTCCATTTCTGTAACTGCTTCCTGTGGGTAGTGGGCGAAGAGCAAGGGGAGGGGCTTTTCCAGGCAGAGTACTGGGAGTTGCGGCCTGGCACAGGGTGGAGAGGTTGTTGTTGCTGGTGGACTGCTATACGGGTGATTTCGCGGAGTCAACTTTGCAGGAGCTGAATGAGACAAGGAGCAATTAAGAGCAAAATTACTACTAAAATTATGGGTTCTAGTATGGGGGCTAGGAAGGAGTACAGAGAAGAGTTCCACCAGGAAGAGGATCCGTCTGTTCTGAATCTGTTGTTTTGCAGCTCACGGTTTAGCTTGTTGAGGGTCTGGACTCTAGTTTCCACAATTCCCAGCTTATTGATGTAATAACGGCATTCCTCCTGGAGGAATTAGCAGGTTCCTCCTTTTTCAGCAGTGATGAGGTCTAAAGTGCAGCGGCTCTGCAAGGCAACTTGGGCAACAGAGGTTGTTTGTTTCTGCAGGGAGGCTAGAGATTTGGCAGAGGCATCAACTGCCAGCTGGAAGCGTGTGGATAACTTGTCTGCTGTGGTGATAGAGGTTCTAAGGGTCCCGCCGCTGAGTCCTACTGCACCTGCTGCTGAGGCTAAGGAGATTCTCACTGCTATCGGAAGAAAAACTGCTCTTTTAGTTTGGCGACTGTATACCTGGATGTATTTGTCCTGGACCTCAGCCGGAGTGTATGTAGTGAGCTGCGGAACCAGAGTGATGGGCAGGCACAAAAGGGTAAGGTAGAACTGATGTTTAAATGCTTAGTGTATAGTTGCACCAAAAGAAAATTTTTTTCTGGCGCTGTTAGTGGTTTGGAGGGGATTTGGGTGACATTACATGTCTGTGTCGATGGATTGGAGTAGCAAAAGGGCACTTGAGTGTTTTCTGGTTGGATGTACAGAGGAATATTGGGGATGGTTATGGGTTTTGTGGTCTTTACGTTGGATGAAAATGACAGGGCAGGACCTGGTACTGCTACCAGAGGAGGGCGTTCTAGGGCTGCACACATGCAGCAGGTGGAGAGGTTGGCTAGTCCAGCAAAGTGGCGATGGCCAGTCCCTGCTGTAGCAGGGTAAGCTGGGAGAAGGGAGACTCAGAAGGTTTAGAAATTTGCTTAGTGAGTTGAAGGTCTTGGATCTGAATATTACAGTGGATGGTGGATTGGACCTGGAGTAGCGACCTCCATACATAGAGTTTGGCGTCTGGAAATTTCTCTCGGCGAGTGGCGTACCACGCTCCTGGAACCAGAGGTGTCCAGCGGCTATCCCAGGGGTCTGGGATTGTGAGAGTGTATTTAGATTTATGGTAGTAGAATCATCCCTGGGGACAAAGGGAAAGGTAAAGTATCTGGCAGGAAGACCAAGGACACCCTACATTTTTCTGTATTCACCTTTTTGCACATTGGGTAGTTGCCTTCTGGTCATACAGGTAGCAAATAATGGGATCAGCTTTTCCTTGATGCCGCTTAAAGTCAGTGAAATTTAAGTATATGGGTGTTCTGCACCCTGTGGGTGGGCAGTCAGCGGTGGCCAGCAAATAATCATAACGCTTAGTGCGGGCGTAATTGGTATGGTTTTCAGTCAAGTAAAATCGCTAGCAAAAGGGGAAATTATGTTAGGTTTAGCTGGCTGGCTTGGTGAGGCGAGTGAGGCGGAGAGACATAGGACCACTAGACTGAGTCAGACCACTGGGAGCCATGGTCAGAGTTCACTGCTGCCTTGACTCGGGACAAATGTACCCAGGAATCTATTCCAAGACCCTTGACTGCCAAGGGAGTAGTGAGCACTACGGTGTAAGGGCCTTCCCACCGGGGTGCTAAGGGTCTGGGTGCTAGGGATTTAATTAACACAGCATTTCCAGGATGCACTGGTTTTTGGTGATCAGCAGAGGTCGGAGATGGTTCAGGGATGGGGGAGTTTTCGTGTTGTCTAAGAAGGTTGCGGAGCAAGGACAAGTATGGAAGGTACGAAGCTAGCAGAGGGCAATCAGTTGCAGGAAGAGGCGAGAAAAGAAAAGGTTGTCCGTAGAGTATTTTGATCATGGCTGGGGAGGATCTGCGCACATAGGTGCTTCAGAGGGGTCGTTAATCTTATCTATATGTGAGGGAGGGGTGGAGTGACCATATATTCAGAAAACATTCTGGCTTTGGGACGAGCTGGTTCCAGGAATTTGGGGTAGAGCAGGGGAGGGGAGGTCGGTTAGGGGTCAGTCTTGAGAGCTAAGATGGAGGTGCAGGCCTCAAAATGGAGTCTGTTGCACCAAGACTGGGACACAGTGGTGTGCTGCGGCTCCGCCAATCAGGATGGCTGGGAGCGCCCACATCTACCCTGTTGGTTTGGGCCGGTCTCTGGCTGGGTGGTTGGCTCCAGGCTGGCTTTCGGCTAGGCCACAATCTGCGGCTTCCATTTTCCCAGCCACATGACTCCACTCCCAGGCAGAATGGCGCCACCTGTGTCTGTTGTAGCTACTGTCTCTTCCCAGAAAGAAAGCCACCCAGACCGCGGGCAAGTTCAACAGAACAAGTTTTATTTTCTGCGCAGAGACTGTCAGCTCTCTTGAGAGGAGACTGAGTGGCCCCCAGTCTAATTTTCCAAAGGTTTTTATACTTTTGCAATGTGCAGGTATGCAAGCAGGTAGAGAAGCAGGGTGTTGCAGTTAGCCATTCTTAGTTGAACATTACCTGCTCTGGTCTTTCCTTCCGTACGTTCCCTTGGGCTACGTCTGCACAGCCTACCTCCCCAATATCAGCTAGTTCGTTGACAGTTCATAGCTAGTTTATTTACTGTTCATAATGGCTTCTATCAGCTCAAAATGACTTCTCTTGTCAAGGCTGTTTAAGCTTTGCCCAGAGCTGCTACATTCCCTCCTCTTCTTAGCCGAGTTCAAATCATTGAATCTGCGGTAGCCAGCCCAGTGTATGGTGGGCTCAGCACTAAGAGTTTTATGGTTTGTACTTTCTGTTTGAGGACTGCCACTAGCTTATTGGTTATTATTGGTCCAAACGTGAGGTTTAGCAGGAGGAGGATTAGGGATCCGGCTAGGGGCGTTACTAGGGTGGTTCGCCAGGTTGCCCAATTAAGTAGCTTTTCAAACCAATTGGTTTCTTCATTTCTTTTCTTGACTCTTTCCTCTAATCTTTTCCTAACCAGGGCTAAACTATCTTTAATGATTCCTGAATGGTTTGCATAAAACAAGTTTCTCCTAATGCCATGCACAACACTCCTTGTTTCAAAAGGAGCAAGTCAAGCCCTCGGCAGTTTGGCAACACACTTCTACAAGGGAGTCTAAGGATCTTTCTAAATGGGAAACATGGTATTTTTATCCCTGTAAATCTAAAGCAATTTGCTGACTAAGAGTCTGATAGTTTAAGTTTCCTTGTATTAAAGCAACTGACCCGACTGCAGCTAATCCCATAATCCCAAGCCCCGTTAACAGTGGGACTGACATTGGGGCTCTTTTAGCTCATCCAGAAATTCCAAAGTTATCCCTACCTCCTTCACCAGAACACAGGTACACTTGAGGAATAACATGCACTAGGACACAAATACCCGGGTCTGCTGCTAATACTGGGGAAAGGAGACAGGGTGCTAGTCCTGTGGAACAAGTAAAGCAAGTACCCGTTGGGGCAGATAACAAATAAGGATCACCATTTGGTTCAATAGGAACAGCTTGAAGGCAAAAATCTTGATATTTTGATATATTAAAGGGATAATTAGATGAATAAAAACAGTCTTCGCCCTTGGTAATCTTTTAAAGTGAGCTAGAGTTGAGTCCACTCTAACCTCACCTACAGACTGCTGCTTCGTGTAATCCTTCTTACTAACATTTCTAATTGGATTACGCTCTGCACCAATAGTGCTATTTGTAGCTGTGCCTACCGAGTAAGGGGGAGCAGGGTTCAGACAAAGCCAACAATCAGTTGCGAGGTTAGGATTTGAGTTCATAAATTGGAATACAGCATCCAGAGTATCAAACACAGAACCTTGAGGTGGCTCCTGAATGGGAAGGGCCCTTTGAGTTGGGCTGGCAGTGAACGGGAAAGTTACTGAAGAGTCTGGAGGGTGCGGCAAAGGAATCTTAATGACACCCAGCTGTGGCTCTTCAGGATTTATCACCAGGTTTGGGCCTATTTATGGACAGGAAGTTGCCATATTTTACTTTGCTGCATAGTAAAGGTTGTCCCGGGATCTCTATCATTTACATAATACTGAATTCCCCATGTGTTCCCAGTGAACCCAATAACGCTTGAATCCAGTTCTTATTGGGTTACATTTGGAAACCATACACGTGGTGGGATCAAACCCCTCCGACTTGAGTCCCATTCTTGTAAAAACAATAGGGTCGTCTTTAACAAGTTTCCACCCTGAAGATGATAGTTTCACAACCCTAAGCTGCACAATGGCAATGTCCCTCCCCTTGGCAGTTAGGGAGCCCATGAGCCGGGCATCTATAGAAATGGTGTGTTTGGAGCCTTCTTTCTATAGAGGGTATTCCGCACCCATAGGACGGGATTCCGGTTATGGGCCCCATTGTGCCCTTTACCTTTAAAGGATCCGGAATGCCAGCTCTTTCCTAGCAAATCAAACAAATCAAAGCGGAAACGGGGGTCAGACCCAGTGTAAGAAGTTACATATTCACTGTTGGAGGTTCGAGTAGCAGTCCACAGATGTGTTTGTGGTTGGGCGAAATGGCGGGTGCTGTCAGCAATGCTCAGACAAAAACAATTAAGTTCTGTAAAGCCTTAATTTTGAGGGTTTTTCTGTCTTTCTGAGTGTTCATCTTTTCAGGATATGCTCAGGGAGGGCTTTTTTTGACTTGTGACTGATGAATCCACGGCCCCTTCCCCACTACTTTAATAGCAGTTGGTGTTATAAGTATCACCTAGTATGGGCCAGTCCCCCTAGGTTCTAAGGTCTCGGGTCAGTGCTTCTTTACCCACGTTCAGTCTCCAGGTTGCAAGTTGTGGGCTGCCTCTTCACCTTTCCCTTGGTTGGGCCCAAAATGAAGGTGTCGGAGCAGATGATTTGTCTCACCTGCTGGACAGCCTGCAGGCACTTCATGAAGGAACAAGTAGTGACTTCCATTACTTCTACTTCCTTCAGTCTTGGGAGAATTGGGGAAGGTCTGCCAAACTTAAATTCAAACGGGGTCGTGCTTTTCACATAGGGAGTGCATCGGACTCGAAGTAGGGCAAAAGGTAAAGAAAGGATCAATCCAGTTCTCGCCAGTTTCTAAATGCAACTTAACTAACAATTCCTTTAGGGTTCTGTTTATTCTTTCTACTTGCCTTGAACTTTGGGGCCTATAAGCCCAGTAGAGCTTCCAGTTAATATTTAGAAGCATTGCTAATACTTTAGTAATTTGAGCAATGAATACTGGGCCATTGTTGGACCCCAAGGTGGTGGGAAGCCAAATCTAGGGACAATTTTAGTTACTAATAATTTACACCCAGTGGCAGAAGTGTCCTTCTTTGTTGGGAAGGCTCCCACCCATCCAAAATAGGTGTCCACTAGCACCAGCAAATACCCGTAGCCATACTTTCTAAGTTTGATATCCATAAAGTCCACCTCCCAGAATTCTCCAGGAGTACTACCTCGAGCTTGTGGTTGGGGTTGCTCCTTTTCTTTTCTAGGGATGTTTCCCCGAGCGAGCACAGTGCAAGCAACAGTGGTGTCATCTGCCACCCAGTGTCCAAGCCTGGGTATGTAAAAGTACCTGAGGAGCAACTGAGACCATTTAGAGGATCCTGAGTGCATACCTTCATGTAGTCCTTGAATCAGATCTCTCCCAGAGCTTCTGGCATGAATCTTCTTCCATCAGGATGGAGCAGCCACCTGGATGCTCCGAGTTTCTTTGGCAGCCCAGCTCTTGGCTTACCTTTAGATCATTTTCCGAGTATGTAGGTTGTGGCAGTAACACTTGGGATGGCATGGTCATGGCCATTACCTTGGGGATTTGTGGTATAATCCTGGCATTCGAGATCCACCGGTCCAGGGGACTTGTTAGGAGGGGCTCAACCATAGGTCCCCCTACCCCAGCAATATCCTGCCCCAGTGTAAGCTTCCTAGCTTCTATAACTAGGATGGCCGTGGCAGCCTCAGCTCGCATGCAGCTCGGCCATCCTGCAGTTACAGAGTCTAGTGTGATTGAAAGATCGGCCACAGGTCTCTTTCATGGCTGCAAGTTCTGAGTTAGCATTCCTTTTGCTGTGCCCCTGGCCTCATAGACAATTGGAAGGGATTTTCTATGTCTGGAAGGGGAAGAGAGGGTGCCCATATGAACGACGTTTTTAAGGATTCAAAGGCTTGCTGTTCTACTTCAGTCCATTGAAGTTTTTTCCTTTCCCCAGTACTTGCATATAGGAGTTTGGCTAATCCCTCAAATCCCAAATTCCACAATGGACAGTACCCCACAAATCCTAGAAACTCTCACACCTGCCTCTTAGTCTCAGGGACTGGGATTTTGAGGATCACCTCAGTGCGGCTGGGGGACAAGGTCTGTTTTCCCTCCTCCAGTTGGTAGCCTAGGTATACAGTTTTATTGACACACAGTTGAGCCTCTCTTGCAGATTACCTGGACCCCAATTGGCCAAGGACTATTAACAGGTCCTCGGTAGCACTTGGGCATTCCTCCAGGGTTTCGGAGGCCAGGAGGAGGTTATCTTCATACTGGAGCAAGGGGGTTTGGGGGTGTTCCTCCTTGTATTCCTGTAAGTCTTCATTGGGTTGACGTACAGAGGACAAGGGTATGGAGAACAAAGCATACTTTAAGTCCAAAACAGTATAACAAATTCAGTTTGATGGGATAGTACTCAGGAGGGTCTCGGAGTTTGGTACCGTGGAGTGGACAGTTTCTACCCTCGCATTTACCTCTCCGAGATCCTGCACCATTTGGAAGTCCTCAGTTCCCGGTTTCGGCATGGGCAGCAGGGGAGCGTTCCATGTGGACTTGCAGGGCACCAAAATGCCTGTCCTCTTTAGTCTGCATATGTGAACAGCAATACCCACCTGTGCTTTCCAGGGAGTAGGGTTTTGCTTGACACTCACCAGTGTGGCTGAGCTCAGAAGTTGTACGACCGCAGGCACCTGATGTTCAGCAAGGTCTGGCAGGTTGTTCTCTGCCCAAACAAAAGGAATATCTTTTAGCCATTTATCAAGAAGTTCCTTTGAGGAGGTTTCTTCTGCTCTTTGATAAAACACATATCCCTCTGGCAGTGGAGCGGTGAGCAAAACCTTTGCCTTTTCAAGTTCAAGGGTTAAGGTGGTTGCAGCAGATGAGAAAGTAATCATGGCCACCATTTATCGTAATAAATCCCGACCAATTAGGGGAAAGGGGCCCTGAGGCATTACCAGGAAGGAGTGTGGAACTGTCTCTTGTGCTAAATCTGTTATTCTGGCCGTTGTCCATGGGTATGCTTGGGTCTGCCATGTGGCACCTGTAATTAAAATCTTTCCTTTTGACAATGCACCTGTAGTCTTTTCCAAAACCAAGAAGGTGGCCCCTGTGTCCACCAAGAAATTTACTGGCTGGCCCCCTTTTTGGAGTGTTAGCGTGGGATCCTGGAGGCCAAGTGAAACAGCCCTGACACCTTCATTCAGCTTCTTCAAGCATTATTGTCTCCTGCTTGGGTCTTTCTAGGTGTGAATGAGGCCCGTCCTCTCTAGTGGAGGGTCGTGCACCTCTCCTGGCGTTTTCAAGGGACTGATGTTTCCAATGTCCTTCTTTCCTGCAGTAGGCACATTGATCCTTCTTCGGGGCTTGGTGGTGCCCACAGGTTAGTCTCTCCGTGAGTGGGCCATGCTCTCCTTTTCCTGAGCCTCTGGGGTCTCTCATGGCAATTACTAGTATTTTAGCTAGTTTCTTTGTCTCTGTTGTTATACACTCAATGAGCCACTTCTACCAAATCACTAGGATTTTTCCCTTCAAACCCTTCCCACTTCTTTTTCATGTCTGAGGCAGACTGACTGAATAATACAGGCAATACTTACTTCCCTCCTGTTCTCAGGGGGCTTTCAGGTCAATAGGGGTATAAAGCCCGTAGGCGTCCATCAGCCACTCTAAAAAGGCAGGCGGACATTCTCTTGTAGGAGCCTGAGAATTCTCACTGACCTTAGATAAATTTATAGGCTTCCTAGTGGTTAAGCGGAGGCCCTGCAAGAGCAACTGGTGATATCTGCTTAAGCCCTCTGGGCCTTGCTAGGAGTTTGGATCCCACATTGGTTGTGCAGTGGGGAAAAAAATTTCTCTCAAGTGGGGAGTGCCCGCTGGCTGACCATTAGGTCCATTGACTGCCTTCTGGGCCTCTCTGGAAGGGGTCCCATTCCTCTGATATGAACAGCACCTGGAGAAGTTGCAGGAAATCACCTCAGGTGGGCTGATGAGTATGGAAAACCATATCTAGCAAAGAAATCAGACCTTATGGTTTGTCAGAAAAAAGGGGTTTTGTTGGTTCCAATTATACAAACCCCTGGAACAAAAGGGAACATATACTGAAAAAGGGATTCGGGAGTCTTCCCAGGTTTGGGGGCTGCTTGCCTTAAGGGGAGAATGGCTGCTGCTGAGTGATCTTTCTCTGGGGGTTGTTAAGACATGCCTGCCCTAGTGTATTTGTTGTGGGGTGGGGGGGCTCAAAAAGAGGCTGTGAGTATTCCTCTCTCCGGCCCCTTGGGAACCTGATAGGGTGGCAGCGGCACCAAGGGTCGGAAGCCAGCTCTCCTGCTCCCAGAGTCCTCTTGCAAAATGGGATAAATCAGACAGGTAGGGAAAGGGGGAAGGGAGGGGGGAGGGACAGGGACAGCCTCCACCTTGGTGGTTTTAGGAACTTGGACAGGTTGTTTTTCCGGTCCTGCCATGTTTACTGAAATCTTGGAAACAAGAACTCTTTATGTTGGGGGAGGAAGTAAGTCTTTTATATATGTTGGCTTCTTAGTGGCAATGTCAATCCACACATGAATTTAAGGGATCAGATCAGGATGTCCTGGTTCCCCTTTCTAAGCAGGCTCCGACAGTGGCACTCGGATCTCGGTGCACCTCGAAATGTTGTAGCTACTGTCCATTCCCAGAAAGAAAGCATCTCCGACCACCGGCAAGTTCAACAGAAAAAGTTTTATTTTCTGCACAGGGTCTGTCAGCCCTCTTGAGAGGAGACTGAGCAGCCCCCAGTTGAATTTTCCAAAGGTTTTTATACTTGTGCAATGTGCAGGTGTGCAAGCAGGCAGAGTAGAGAAGTGGGGTGTTGCGGTTAGCCATTCTTAGTTGAACAAAAACTGCTCTTGTTCTCAAAAGCCTTCTGAACATCCATTTCCTTTGGGACATTCCCTTGGGCTACGTCTGCACGGCCTACCACCCCAATATCAGCTAGTTCATTGACAGTTCATAGCTACTTTATTTACCTTTCATGGTGGCTTCTGTCAGTTCAGAATGGCTTCACCATTATCAAGGCTCTTTATGGTTTTCCCAGAGAACCTACATAGCCGCCATGGGGAAACAGGGCCTATGACCCTGGCCAAAATGGTGCCCACCAGTCCAAACACGTGGAAGGGCACTGCCTCGGGAGCTGGTTGATTTAGGCCTGGGAGATAGCCCTGCCTTGTCCCGGCAGCCAAATGTTTCCCTTTTACCCTCTGTTCCCTTTGCCTTTCTCCTGGTTTTTAAAACAAGCTGCTTGAGCCCTATAACACTGAGCAGGACTTTTTTGTAACATTTAATTAAAATGTATCTGGCACCAAAATTATATATTATAAATATGACAATTTGGTTATATTTTTGAAAATTTGTACTTTTAAAATATACTTTGGTTGTTATATATATTGATAACAATGAAAGTAAAGAATAAAAACAAAAAAAATATTATTTCCTGCATTGAAAACTTCAGGTGTTCTAGGGTTAGTGTTCTACCAGTGTAGGTTTGTTCCTTGTTACTGGCTGGTTTTCCGTTGCTCAGTCTTAAGACAAAGGCGTTCGGAAGCCTAGCCTGGGTAACCCTTACTTTTCGGCTTTCAGTGGTGTTTCTTCACGCACTTTTGGGGACAGCTCTTAATATAGCTCAGCTGCCATGATGTTCCAGCCAGAAATTCCAATTTTCCTAAAGGTTCCCTGAGCTGCCAGATGCCCCTTCCCTTCAGAGATTTGAGAGTCTGCTCCTGCCAGCAGGCATCTTGGAAGGCTGTGGGGCCATCCCAAGCAGTGGTCCTCCTAGCTTATTGTCTAGAAAATGGTTGGACCTAAAGTCGCCCACAGTGACTGCTCTTTGACCCTTTGTCTATGGTGGGGGCACCTGTCAGAGGCATCAGTTTAATAGCACACCAGGGGTCTGCTCTGAAGCGGGGTTATTGACCTTGAGGCAGCAAGCTCTAAATAGCCTTGTTTTGTGCTTTCGAGATGGGACTTAGCAGCTTCATACTCAGGAATTGCCCCCTTGCATGAATCCTGTCCAATTGGGATAGAGTTGACACAGAGGCTAGACAAACAAAAGCTGATACACTATGCAACTTTATTTGAGAAAGGAGAATGGTGGCCAGAGAATGGCACACTTTTCCTTCCAACCCTGATTCACCTGGAACAGTTCTGTAGAGTGATGGGAAATGGGCGGAGATGCCAGAATTTAGAGCATTTCTCCTTTTGAGGAGCAGTAGAGACCTTCATCCCCAGTGCACACAGGAACCCCTAAGGCAGGCGTCCTCAAACTGTGGCCCGTGGGGCACATGTGGCCTGACGACATTTATTCCACCCTCAGGGTGTTTTTGCTGCCTCTGCCTGTCCTGCTTAGCAGCCGGCTCGTGCAGTGTGCATAGGAACTTGTTCATAGGTTTTTTAAAAACTATAGTCTGACCCTCCAATGATCTGAGGGACAGAACTGGCCCCCTAGGTAAACAGTTTGAGGACCCCTGCCCTAAGGGATCCTGGACTTAGGGGTTACTATTCTCGCAGCCCTGACACACCCCTGATCATTCTACCCATAGTAGAGGCACCAGGGAAATTTGGTCCCTGGGTAATTTACCAGCCTTTTATTCAAATTGAAGCCAAGAAAATTAAAAATGACTTAGGCAGTTACTCTACTTTTGATTACTGTTGACTCCCCCTGTAGTACCCCAATATTACCATTTAACTCTATAACGCTGAGCATATTTCCATAACATATAAAGAAATGTATATATTAATAGATAGATAGATAAACAGACAGATAAATAGATAGATAACTTTGAAAATAAAGAATAAAAACAAAAACATTTTCCCAAAATTGAAAATTGAGCCATTATACGGTTAAAAAGGATGGGTCTTATCAGCAGGTGTAAGACCTTAGGATCATAAATGAAGCAGTGATCCCACTGCACCTAGTAGTGCCCAAACCCTGTGCCCTCCTAGGGAAATTGTGAATGCTTTAATCCCCGTTCCTGTACTTAGAGTGAACAAACACATGCCTGATAATCCTAAGTATACTTATTTCTTGTGACACTCACCTAACTTGAAGGGAACTACCTCCTCCGAATCTTAGACTTGTCTCACTTAAACTCTTCAACCTTTTGTCTTTTTGTTTGTTTTTCCAGAAGTTCTCAGGTTACCAAGGCCTCCAAACCAAGTGTGCCAGCTGTAGGACCACGATTTCCTGAACAACCTCAACTTTATCCATCCTGGGACCTGAGTGGACAATCCCTTCTGAGCCCCATTTGCCCCTTTTGCAGCAGGAAGTACTTAGAGATGTCGTCGCCCAGTACCCCAAAGATTTGGGTCCATACCTCTTCAGGGGGCAAATGTTAGGTAGCTATCCTAGGGACTGGGGTGTCCATTATGCATGCCCAGAGGGCCAAGGTAGCAGCCCAAGAAGGAGTGGCACACTGTGCGTGCTCAGAGGTTCAGGTTTCCGGCCAGGAAGAGGAGGTACACCTGGGTGAGTGCTGCAACTTGATTGACCCACCAATGCCAAGTAAATTAAATTCAGCTGCTGGGGTTGACCAGGGTTGCCCACCATGCCTCCCTAATGCTCATAAAACCCACTTGGATGACAATCAGGCTTCTACATGCATTCTTTCTCACGCAGAGCAGAGGACCAAGGTCTGTCTGTCCCCAGAGAGATCTGACAAACCCAGGAAGGCTCTTTGGAGGCAGCAGAACTGGACATGAATGGCTGGTGGATACTGTTCAGATGCAGGACTTTCTACTTAGAAGGGTCTAATCCAGCCTGAGATGATCCTTGAATGAGTCCTCTGCCCAGATCTTTTTTTTTTTTTAACGTTTTATTAGGGGCTCATACAACACTAAACACATTCTATGCATACATCAGTTGTGTAAAGCACATTTGTACATTCATTTCCCTCATTCTCAAAATATCCACTCTCCACCCAAGCCCATGGCCTCAGCTCCTCATTCCCATCCCCACCCCCCATGTGCGCTACCCCTCGCTCATCAATCCTTGGTAATTTACTAATTTTTGTCATATCTTGCACTGTCTGATATCCCCCTTCACCCACTTTTCTGTTGAAGTAAAATGTACATCCTTGTAATCAGTTCCCCGTTTCCAAACTGCCCTCCCGCTTACCCTCTCAGTGTCTTCACTCATAATACTGGTCCTAAAGGACTCATCCACCCTGGATTCCCTGTGTTTCCAGTTGCTATCTGTACCAGTGTACATTATCTGGTCTAGCCAGATTTGTAAGGTAGAATTGGGGTCATGATAATGGGGGGAGAGAAAGCATTTAGCAACTGGAGGAAAGTTGTGTTTCATCATTGCTATCTCGTACCTAGTCTTGGCTCATCTCCTCTCTGAGACCCTTCTGTAAGGTATTGTCCAGTGGTCTGGAAATGGGCTTTGGGTCTCTACCAAGCACTCTTCTCATTCCCAATAAGATGTTTTTGTTCTGATGATGCCTGACACCTGATCCCTTCGAAACCTCGTGATCTCATAGGCTGGTGTGATTATTCCATGTGGGCTTTGTTGCTTCTGAGCTAGGTGGCCGCTTGTTTACATTCAAGCTTTTAAGACCTCAGACGCTATATCTTTTGACAGCTGGGCACCATCAGCTTTGTCTTCAGTGTACCTGTGGGGAAGGTGAGCACCATAGAATGCCAGTTTAATAGAACAAAGTATTCTTGCAATGAGGGAGTATTTGAGTGGAGGCCCAGAGTCCATCTGCTACCTTAATACGAAACCTATAAATATATGGACGTAGGTCTATTTCCCCATGCTCATATATGAATATATTTACATATGGACATACTTTTTAAAAGACCTCTATAACAGGCCCTTGCTTCCTCGCTTGCTCTTCTATTTCCGTTTCATTTTCCTCTTGTGCCCACTGCCATGCTCAGTCTTCCTTTGGGTTTCAGTAATTCTTCTTGGTTCCATTACCCTTGATCCCACCCTACCAGGCCTCCTACATCTACCTCACCACGGATATGCATGACTTCCTGTTCTCTTGTTTCTGGGTTTCTTAACACCGCTTCCTTTACGCCCACCTCCCTCTTTCCCATGCCCCACACCCCAGAAGTGTTGGTCCTGGGTTTTGTCCTCCAGATTGGACATCCAGCCTATCTAATTTAGACAGACCAGAAAAGGTAATAACATGCACAAAACCAAGACAAGCAACCCAAAAAAACCAAGACAACAAAAATCCAATGACACTAAAAGAAAACAAAACTAACCAAGAAAGAAAAGCTCATAGTTAGTACAAGGACTGTGTGGTGAACTTTAGGAGTGTTTTCCAGTCCAGTCTGTTGGGGCACCGAGCCCTGACCACAAAGTCCACCTTTGGTATTCCCCGGGGACTTTGATGCTCCGTTTTCTTTCTCTTCCGCTGCACTCCCTTAGTGTCATGCCTCGATGTAGCAAGATCAGTTCGGGCGCAGTTCCCACACTGTGTCTCCAGTGTTGTCCCCTCTAGGGCAATGGGACTTTGAGGGACGTTTCTCATCGTGGGGCTGCCCATGTGGTCTTTTCTGTGGACTGGCTTCTCTGATTGGGAACATCATCCTCAAGGTATAGTGGGCCAGGATGTGCTCCATTCTCCCCTCCTCCCCCTTGTTCTGCTCTGTGTTCTCTGATCAGATATGTCCCTCTCCGCGAGCTGCAGCTCCGGTGCCATCCTGTGAAATACAATCTTTGGGGGCTGCAAGGAGGTGGGAGGGGGGGCATCAGCTCAGATCTTTTGAGAGTCCAGGAGATATTGACTTCTCGATGGGCACAGTTCTGTGGGGCACCGTGCTCTTGGTCCAGACGCTGGTTGTGAATATGACTTTGTTGTTAACCAGTTTTTGTCTCTGGGTCAACTCCTGTGTGTTTTTGAGGGAGTTTTCTCATCTGGAAAGTAAATGTACTGGATTATCCAGAAGCCCATGTCAGCAAGTTATTGAGAGGGGTTAATCAGAGACTGTTTCATATAGTGTGTATCTGCGCGCTGCATTTGAGACCTGGGGTGGCAATTATGAGCTCAGAATAGAGATGGTGTCCAGTAGGTGACAGACGTGGCTCCATATTGAAACAGGAAGCCCACTGTGGAGATTTGGTCCTTCCGTTGATGGCCACCGGCCACCTAGTCTTCTCCTGCTATAACTGCTTCACTGACTCAGCAGCTGAGCCAGGAGCCAGTGCCATCATAACCAGGTGGCTAACTGGGAGAAAGGGCAGATAGATATTTGTTATCTTGTTGTCTTGGGAAGCCCACCTAACCTCCATGCAAACATTCTGGTGTGAGTTATCATTGGAAGGAATCATAGGCTCACAGTAATACACATCTTTCTTTTTGTAAATGTGCCCGTATTCCTTTCTGAACCTGAGAAGTTGGCCCCTGTGTCCACCAAGAAATTTACTGCCTGGCCTATATGGAGTGTTAGCCTGGGTATTGGCGGCGAAGTGAAACAGAGCCCTGACCCCTTCATGCAGCTCTTCAAGCCTTATTGTCTCTTGCTTGGTTCTTTCTCGTTGCAGATGAGGCCCGTCCACTCTTGTGGAGGGTCGTGGACCTCTCCTGGGGTTTTCAAGGCACTGATTTTTCCAGTGTCCTTCTTTCCTGCAGTAGGCACATTGATCCTTCCCCATGGCTTGGCAGTGCCCACAGGTTAGTCTCTCCGTGAGTGGGCCATGCTCTCCTTTTCCTGAGTCTCTGGGGTCTCTCATGGCAATTCCTAGTATTTTAGCTAGTTTCCTTGTCTCTGTCGTGCTAGGGTCATCTCGGTTGTTATATACTCAATGAACCACTTGTATCAAATCACTAAGATTTTTCCCTTGAACCCTTCCCACTTCTTTTTCAGGTCTGAGGCAGACTGACTGAGTCATAAAGGCAATATTTATTGCCCTCCTGTTCTCGGGGCCTCCGGGCTGTTAGGGGTATAAAGCCTGTAGGTTTCCATCAACCACTCTAGAAAGGCAGGCAGACATTCTCTTAGCCTGAAAATTCTCACTGACCTTAGATAAATTTATAGGTTTCCTAGCTCTTCCGCAGAGGGTCATGTAAGAGCAATGGGTGATACCTGGTAAAGCCCTCTGGGCCTTGCTAGGAATTGAGATCCCACATTGTTGGTGTAGTGGCCAAAAGAGTTTCTCTCAAGTGGGGAGTGCCCGCTCGCTGACCATCAGGTTCACTGACTGCTTACTGGGCCTCTGTCTGGAAGGGCTGCCCTCCTCCGTTGTGAACAGCACCTGGAGAAGTTGTTGGCAAGCATTCCAGGTGGGCTGATGAGTATGGAAGTCATACCAGTACTAGTGTGTGGGGGGGCTGCTTGTTAAGGGTGGGGGTGAGATTGGGGGGCCGGTGGGGGAGGGAGTGACTCAATAAGGGCCTGTTAGAAGTTTTCTATTTCTGGACCCTAGAAACCTTATAGGGCGGGGGTTGAAAGAAAGGGTTTGAAGCCAGCTCTCCCACTCCCAGAGTTCTCCTGCAAAATGGGATAAAGCCGATTAGGGGAGAGTGATGGGGAGGGGAGGGGAGGGGAGGTGTGGGGGAGGGGTGAGGGAGGGGAGGGGTGGGGGAGGGTGATGTGGAGGGATGGCCTCCACCTATGTGGTTTTGGGAACTTGGACCGTTTGTTTTTCCGGTCCTTCCATGTTTCCTGAAACCTTGGAAACAAGGGCCCTTTCTTTGCGGGAGGGAGTAAGTCTTTTATATTTGCAGGCTTCTTAGTGGCAATGTCAGCCCACACTTGAAGTAACGGGATCAGATCGGGATATCCTGGTTCCCTTTAAACATAACTATGAACTCTTAGTAATAGGGGGTGGGAAAACTAGTCTTGCGTGGGTCAATCAGGGACTCCTTCTGCCCCATCACTTTTAAACAAATTGTAGAGTCTCCAAGCTTTTGGGTTGAAACCACATCCTCTTGGTGAATGCCGAGAGCAGGGGTCCTCAAACTACAACCTGTGGGCCACATGCAGACAGCCGAGGACGTTGATCCTTTCTGCCGGGTGTATGTGCCCCATTTATTTTTTTTTTTGAACTTCAAATCAAGATGTGCAGTGTGCACATGAATTTGTTCGTAATATTTGTTTTTTTAAACTATAGTCTTTCCTTCAAAAGGCCTGAGGGATAGTGAACTGGCCCCCTGGGTAAACAGTTTAAAGACCCCTGCCCTAAGGTATCCTGGACTTAGGGGTTATTAATCTCCCAGCCCTGAAACATCCCTGAACATTCTACCCGTTGTAGGAGGCACCATGGGAATTTGGACCCCGGGTAATTTACAAGCCTTTACTCCAATTGAACCCAAGAAAATTCAAAATGGCTTAGGCAGTTACTCTATTTTGGTCACTTTTGACTCGTCCTGCACTAGCCCATTATTTCCATTTAACTCTATAACGCGAAGCATGATGTTTTCATAACATTAAAAATGTATATATTAATACATATATATATATATATTTATAACTATGAAAGTCCACAACAAAAAGAAAATTTTTTCCCAAAATTAAAATTGAAGCGTTATAGGGTTAAAAAGAAGGATGGGTCTTATCAGCGGGTCCAAGACCTTAGCATCATAAATGAATCAGTGATCCGACTGCACCTAGTAGTGCCCAAACCTGTGCCCTCCTAGGGGAAAGTGTGAATGCTTTTATCCCTCTTCCTGTACTTCCAATGAACAAACACACATGTCTGGTAATCCTAAGATTATTTTTGTTTCCTGTGACACTCACCTAATTTCAAGGCCACTGCCACCTCACAAGCTTAGCCTTGTCGTAGTCAAACTGTTCACCTTTTAGACCGTTTGTTTTTCTCAGAAGTTATCGGGTGATTAAAGCTTCTGAACCAAGTGTGCCAGGTCCACGACTACCATCTCCTGGACCACCTCAACCTTATCCATCCTGGATAAAGTTGCCCTCAATGGACAACCCCTCCCAGCAGTGTAGGAAGGGTATGGACCCAAAGCCCCACCTCGCCCCTTTTGCCAGCAGGAAGCAGCTAGAGATGTCGTCGCCCAGTACCCCCAAAGATTTGGGTCCATATCTCTTCAGGGGGGCAAATGTTAGGTAGCTATGCTAGGGACTGGGGCATCCGTTATGCATGCCCATAGGGCCAAGATAAGAGCCCAGTTAGGAGAGGCACCCTGTGCATGCTCAGAGGTCCAGATTTCTGGCCATGAAGGGGAGGTCACCTGGGTGGTTCCTGTACCTGGATTGACCAATCTAGGCCATGTAAATTCAATTCAGCCACTGGGGTCGGCCAGACTTGCCCACCACGCCTCCCTACGCTCATAAAACTCTCTTGAGTGCAGACCAGGCTTCTGCATGATTTCTCTCTCACTCAGGAAGGCTCTTTGGAGGCAGCTGTGCTGCACATGAGTGGCTGGTGGATACTGTTCAGATGCATGGCTTTCTGCTTGCAAGGGTTTTTGTCTCAGCTGACTGTAAGGGAGGAGGTAGTACGTCTGGATCACAGAGTATCCATGTCCACAAACGAGGCTGCTCATTCCACAGTCCTGGAAGTGCTTTATGAAAACCCTCTGCTTTGCAATGTCACTCTTTGTAGATTAGAGTGGGAGGGGCTGGGACCAAGGTATGCTGCCTCTTACTCCCAGTTGCAGGTTTCTGGATGCTGATTGTATCTCTTACAGCATCAGTTAGTGGGCTTATTGTCTGCCTCAGGCTTTGTTCACGGAGATCCTCCAGCTAGTTGGTGGTGTGTGCGCATGAGCAGAGACTTCCTGCCAATCCCCCATGAGTAGTAGAGCTCCCATGGTGTGGACTCCATGAAAGCCTTGCCCCAGGCAGCATGCTTACAAAGGAGGGTGGGCCCTGCAGGACAGAGGACCATTCCCCCTGTGGAATGGCCTCAGAGATCCACCTCCCTCTCTGGCCAGCTGCTGGGGCTGTGGGTCCTAAGCATCATGGCTGACTCAATAATAGACACAGGGTGAGGCGACTCCAGTAGCTGTTTTGACTGGTCTAATCCAGCCTGAGATCATCCTTGCATGAGCCCCTGCCAAGATTATTTTTGTTTCTTTTATGATCTTTTCATTAGTGGCTCCTACAACACTAACCACCATCCATAAATACATCATCTGTTTGAAGCCCATCTGTACATTAATTGCCCTCCTTATTCACAAAATATCCACTCTCCACCCAAGCCCCTGGCCTCAGCTCCTCATTTTTCCCCCCTCAATGCCCGCCACCCATCCCTCATCAATCCTTGGAAATGTACTAATTCTTTTGTCATATTTTCACCCACCTTTCTTTTGAGGTCAATGAAGATCCTTGTAATCGGTTCCCACTTTCCATCCTGCCCTTCCTCCACCCTCCCAGTATCTCCACTCATAACACTGGTAAAGGGCCCATCCACTCTGGATTCCCCGTGTTTGAAATTCCTATCGGTACTAGAATACCTTCTCTAGTTTGGCCAGATTAGTATGGTAGAACTGGGATCATGATAGTGGGGCAAGAGAAAGCATTAAGAACTAGAGGAAAGTTGTGTTTCATCTTTGCTGTCTCATACCCTGTATTCTTTAATCTCCACTCTGAGATCCTTCTGTAAGGGGATGTCCAGTGCACTGCAAATAGGTTTTGGGTCTATACCCGGCAGTCCCCTCTCATTCTCCATGATAAGATTTTTTTGTTCTCATGATACCTGTTGCCTTATCCCTTTAAAACTTTGTGATCACACAGGCTGGTATGCTTTCTCCATGTGGGCTCTGTTGCTTCAGAGCCAGATGGCTGTTTCTTTACCCTCAGGCCTTTAAGACCCCACACGCTATATCTTTAGGTAGCTGGACACCATCGGCTTTCTTCACCACATTTGCTTATGCAGCCGCTTTGTGGTCAGTGATTGTGTAGGGAAGGTGAGCATCTTAGAATGCCAATTTAATAGAACAGTGTTATTGCAATGAGGGAGTCCTTGAGCGGAGGCCCTATGTCCATCTGCTACCTTAATACTAAATCTATAAACATATGGACATAGATCTATTTCCCCATGCCCCTTTGTAAATATATGTACATATGTACATGCCTTTATTTAGACGTCTATAACTGGCCCTTGCTTCCCAGCTCACTCTTCTATACTCTTTGATTTTCCTCTTGTGCCCACTGACATGCTCAGTCTTCCTTTGGGTTTCAGTAATTCCTCTTGGTTACATTACCTTTGATCACGCCCTACCAGGCCTCCTACATCCCCCTCACTATCGTTTTCCATCACTTGTTGTACCCTTGTCTCTGGGTTTCTTTACAGCACTTCCTTTCCCCCCACCGTGCTCACTCCCATGCCCAATGGAAAGGGCCGGTCACATGTTTACTCCTCCAGATTGTTCATCCAGCCTCTCTTAATTAGACAGACCTGTAAAGGTAATAACATGCACAAAACAAGACTGAGCTAAACCAAGCAGCAAAAAGAAAAAAAAAACAAACAAAAATGAAAACAAAACCCAACCCAAATCCAATGACACTAAAAGAAAACAACACTAACCAGAAAGAAAAGTACAAGGACTGTGTGGTGAACTTTAGGAGTGTTTTCCAGTCCAGTCTGTGGGGGCACCGAACCCTGACCACAAAGTCCACCTTTGGCATTCCCCGGGGACTTTGATGCTCCGTTTTCTTACTCTTCCGCTGCACTCTCTTAGTGTCATGCATTGAAGTGGCAGGATCAGTTCGGGCGCAGTTCCCACACTGTGTGTCCAGTGTTGTCCCCTCTAAGGCTATGGGTCTTTGAGGGACGTTTCTCATCGTGGGGCTGCCCATGTGGTCTTCTCTGTGGATTGGCTTCTCTGATTGGGAACATCATCCTCAAGGTGTATTGGGCCAGGGTGTGCTCCATTCTCCCCTCCTCCCCCTTGTTCTGCCCTGTGTTCACTGATCAGATATGTCCCTCTCCGCGAGCTGCAGATCCGGTGCCATCCTGTGAAATACAATCTTTTGGGGCTGCAAGGATGTGGGGGGGTGGGTATCAGCTCAGATCTTTTGAGAGTCCAGGAGATATTGACTTCTCGATGGGCACAGTTCTGTGGGGCACCGTGCTCTTGGTCCAGACGCTGGTTGTGAATATGACTTTGTTGTTAACCAGTTGTGTGTCTCTGGGTCAACTCCCGTGTGTTTTTGAGTGAGTTTTCTAATCTGCAAAGTAAATGTACAGGATTATCCAGACTCCCATGTCAGCAAGTTATCGAGAGGGGTTAATCAGAGACTGTTTCATATAGTGTGTACCTGCGCGCCGCATTCTAGACCTGCGATGGCAATTATGAGCTCAGGATAGAGATGGTGTCCAGCAGGTAACATACGTGGCTCCATATTGAAACAGGAAGCCCACTGTGGAGATTTGGTCCTTCTGTTGATGGCCACCGGCCACCTAGTCTTCTCCTGCTATAACTGCTTCACTGGCTCAGCAGCTGAGCCAGAAGCCAGTGATATCATAACCAGGTGGCTAACTGGGCCAAAGGGCTGATAGATATTTGTTATTTTGTTGTCTTGGGAAACCCACCTACCCTCCATGCAAACCTTCTGGTGTGAGTTATCTGTGGAAGGAATCATAGGCTCACAGTAATTCACATCTTTCTTCTTGAAAATGTGCCCATATTCCTTTCTGAACCTGACAAGGTGGCCCCTGTGTCCACCAAGAAATTTACTGCCTGGCCTCCTACTTGGAGAGTTAGCCTGGGCTTTTGGCGGCGAAGTGAAACAGAGCCCTGACCCCTTCATTGAGCTTCTTCAAGCATTATTGTCTCTTGCTTGGGTCTTTCTACGTGCAGATGAGGCCCATCCACTCTAGTGGAGGGTCGTGCACCTCTCCTCGGGTTTTCAAGGCACTGATTTTTCCAGTGTCCTTCTTTCCTGCAGTAGGCACATTGGTCCTTCCCCATGGCTTGGCGGTGCCCACAGGTTAGTCTCTCCGTGAGTGGGCCATGCTCTCCTTTTCCTGAGTCTCTGGGGTCTCTCATGGCAATTCCTAGTATTTTAGCTAGCTTCTTTGTCTCTGTCGTGCTAGGGTCATCTCTGTTGTTATACACTCAATGAGCCACTTGTACCAAATCGCTAAGATTTTTCCCTTCAAACCCTTCCCACTTCTTTGTCATGTCTGAGGCAGACTGACTGAGTAATAAAGGCAATACTTATTGCCCTCCTGTTTTCAGTGCCTCCGGGCCGTTAGGGGTATAAAGCCCGTAGGCTTCCCTCAGCCACTCTAGAAAGGCAGGCGGATATTCTCTTATAGGAACCTGAAAATTCTCACTGACCTTAGATAAATTCATAGGTTTCCTAGCTCTTCTGCAGAGGGTCATGTAAGAGCAATGGTTGATACCTGGTAAAGTCCTCTGGGCCTTGCTAGGAATTGAGATCCCACATTGTTGGTGTAGTGGCCAAAAGAGTTTCTCCCAAGTGGGGAGTGCCCGCTCGCTGACCATCAGGTTCACTGACTGCTTACTGGGCCTCTGTCTGGAAGGGCTACCCTCCTCCGTTGTGAACAGCACCTGGAGAAGTTGTTGGCAAGCATTCCAGGTGGGCTGATGAGTATGGAAGTCATACCAGTACTAGTGTGTGTGGGGGGCTGCTTGTTAGGGGTGGGGGTGAGTTTGGGGGGCCGGTGGGGGAGGGAGTGACTCAATAAGGGCCTGTTAGAAGTTTTCTATTTCTGGACCCTAGAAACCTTATAGGGCGGGGGTTGAAAGAAAGGGTTTGAAGCCAGCTCTCCCACTCCCAGAGTTCTCCTGCAAAATGGGATAAAGCCGATTAGGGGAGAGTGATGGGGAGGGGAGGGGAGGGGAGGTGTGGGGGAGGGGTGAGGGAGGGGAGGGGTGGGGGAGGGTGATGTGGAGGGATGGCCTCCACCTATGTGGTTTTGGGAACTTGGACCGTTTGTTTTTCCGGTCCTTCCATGTTTCCTGAAACCTTGGAAACAAGGGCCCTTTCTTTGCGGGAGGGAGTAAGTCTTTTATATTTGCAGGCTTCTTAGTGGCAATGTCAGCCCACACTTGAAGTAACGGGATCAGATCGGGATATCCTGGTTCCCTTTAAACATAACTATGAACTCTTAGTAATAGGGGGTGGGAAAACTAGTCTTGCGTGGGTCAATCAGGGACTCCTTCTGCCCCATCACTTTTAAACAAATTGTAGAGTCTCCAAGCTTTTGGGTTGAAACCACATCCTCTTGGTGAATGCCGAGAGCAGGGGTCCTCAAACTACAACCTGTGGGCCACATGCAGACAGCCGAGGACGTTGATCCTTTCTGCCGGGTGTATGTGCCCCATTTATTTTTTTTTTTGAACTTCAAATCAAGATGTGCAGTGTGCACATGAATTTGTTCGTAATATTTGTTTTTTTAAACTATAGTCTTTCCTTCAAAAGGCCTGAGGGATAGTGAACTGGCCCCCTGGGTAAACAGTTTAAAGACCCCTGCCCTAAGGTATCCTGGACTTAGGGGTTATTAATCTCCCAGCCCTGAAACATCCCTGAACATTCTACCCGTTGTAGGAGGCACCATGGGAATTTGGACCCCGGGTAATTTACAAGCCTTTACTCCAATTGAACCCAAGAAAATTCAAAATGGCTTAGGCAGTTACTCTATTTTGGTCACTTTTGACTCGTCCTGCACTAGCCCATTATTTCCATTTAACTCTATAACGCGAAGCATGATGTTTTCATAACATTAAAAATGTATATATTAATACATATATATATATATATTTATAACTATGAAAGTCCACAACAAAAAGAAAATTTTTTCCCAAAATTAAAATTGAAGCGTTATAGGGTTAAAAAGAAGGATGGGTCTTATCAGCGGGTCCAAGACCTTAGCATCATAAATGAATCAGTGATCCGACTGCACCTAGTAGTGCCCAAACCTGTGCCCTCCTAGGGGAAAGTGTGAATGCTTTTATCCCTCTTCCTGTACTTCCAATGAACAAACACACATGTCTGGTAATCCTAAGATTATTTTTGTTTCCTGTGACACTCACCTAATTTCAAGGCCACTGCCACCTCACAAGCTTAGCCTTGTCGTAGTCAAACTGTTCACCTTTTAGACCGTTTGTTTTTCTCAGAAGTTATCGGGTGATTAAAGCTTCTGAACCAAGTGTGCCAGGTCCACGACTACCATCTCCTGGACCACCTCAACCTTATCCATCCTGGATAAAGTTGCCCTCAATGGACAACCCCTCCCAGCAGTGTAGGAAGGGTATGGACCCAAAGCCCCACCTCGCCCCTTTTGCCAGCAGGAAGCAGCTAGAGATGTCGTCGCCCAGTACCCCCAAAGATTTGGGTCCATATCTCTTCAGGGGGGCAAATGTTAGGTAGCTATGCTAGGGACTGGGGCATCCGTTATGCATGCCCATAGGGCCAAGATAAGAGCCCAGTTAGGAGAGGCACCCTGTGCATGCTCAGAGGTCCAGATTTCTGGCCATGAAGGGGAGGTCACCTGGGTGGTTCCTGTACCTGGATTGACCAATCTAGGCCATGTAAATTCAATTCAGCCACTGGGGTCGGCCAGACTTGCCCACCACGCCTCCCTACGCTCATAAAACTCTCTTGAGTGCAGACCAGGCTTCTGCATGATTTCTCTCTCACTCAGGAAGGCTCTTTGGAGGCAGCTGTGCTGCACATGAGTGGCTGGTGGATACTGTTCAGATGCATGGCTTTCTGCTTGCAAGGGTTTTTGTCTCAGCTGACTGTAAGGGAGGAGGTAGTACGTCTGGATCACAGAGTATCCATGTCCACAAACGAGGCTGCTCATTCCACAGTCCTGGAAGTGCTTTATGAAAACCCTCTGCTTTGCAATGTCACTCTTTGTAGATTAGAGTGGGAGGGGCTGGGACCAAGGTATGCTGCCTCTTACTCCCAGTTGCAGGTTTCTGGATGCTGATTGTATCTCTTACAGCATCAGTTAGTGGGCTTGTTGTCTGCCTCAGGCTTTGTTCACGGAGATCCTCCAGCTAGTTGGTGGTGTGTGCGCATGAGCAGAGACTTCCTGCCAATCCCCCATGAGTAGTAGAGCTCCCATGGTGTGGACTCCATGAAAGCCTTGCCCCAGGCAGCATGCTTACAAAGGAGGGTGGGCCCTGCAGGACAGAGGACCATTCCCCCTGTGGAATGGCCTCAGAGATCCACCTCCCTCTCTGGCCAGCTGCTGGGGCTGTGGGTCCTAAGCATCATGGCTGACTCAATAATAGACACAGGGTGAGGCGACTCCAGTAGCTGTTTTGACTGGTCTAATCCAGCCTGAGATCATCCTTGCATGAGCCCCTGCCAAGATTATTTTTGTTTCTTTTATGATCTTTTCATTAGTGGCTCCTACAACACTAACCACCATCCATAAATACATCATCTGTTTGAAGCCCATCTGTACATTAATTGCCCTCCTTATTCACAAAATATCCACTCTCCACCCAAGCCCCTGGCCTCAGCTCCTCATTTTTCCCCCCTCAATGCCCGCCACCCATCCCTCATCAATCCTTGGAAATGTACTAATTCTTCTGTCATATTTTCACCCACCTTTCTTTTGAGGTCAATGAAGATCCTTGTAATCGGTTCCCACTTTCCATCCTGCCCTTCCTCCACCCTCCCAGTATCTCCACTCATAACACTGGTAAAGGGCCCATCCACTCTGGATTCCCCGTGTTTGAAATTCCTATCGGTACTAGAATACCTTCTCTAGTTTGGCCAGATTAGTATGGTAGAACTGGGATCATGATAGTGGGGCAAGAGAAAGCATTAAGAACTAGAGGAAAGTTGTGTTTCATCTTTGCTGTCTCATACCCTGTATTCTTTAATCTCCACTCTGAGATCCTTCTGTAAGGGGATGTCCAGTGCACTGCAAATAGGTTTTGGGTCTATACCCGGCAGTCCCCTCTCATTCTCCATGATAAGATTTTTTTGTTCTCATGATACCTGTTGCCTTATCCCTTTAAAACTTTGTGATCACACAGGCTGGTATGCTTTCTCCATGTGGGCTCTGTTGCTTCAGAGCCAGATGGCTGTTTCTTTACCCTCAGGCCTTTAAGACCCCACACGCTATATCTTTAGGTAGCTGGACACCATCGGCTTTCTTCACCACATTTGCTTATGCAGCCGCTTTGTGGTCAGTGATTGTGTAGGGAAGGTGAGCATCTTAGAATGCCAATTTAATAGAACAGTGTTATTGCAATGAGGGAGTCCTTGAGCGGAGGCCCTATGTCCATCTGCTACCTTAATACTAAATCTATAAACATATGGACATAGATCTATTTCCCCATGCCCCTTTGTAAATATATGTACATATGTACATGCCTTTATTTAGACGTCTATAACTGGCCCTTGCTTCCCAGCTCACTCTTCTATACTCTTTGATTTTCCTCTTGTGCCCACTGTCATGCTCAGTCTTCCTTTGGGTTTCAGTAATTCCTCTTGGTTACATTACCTTTGATCACGCCCTACCAGGCCTCCTACATCCCCCTCACTACCGTTTTCCATCACTTGTTGTACCCTTGTCTCTGGGTTTCTTTACACCACTTCCTTTCCCCCCACCGTGCTCACTCCCATGCCCAATGGAAAGGGCCGGTCACATGTTTACTCCTCCAGATTGTTCATCCAGCCTCTCTTAATTAGACAGACCTGTAAAGGTAATAACATGCACAAAACAAGACTGAGCTAAACCAAGCAGCAAAAAGAAAAAAAAACAAACAAAAATGAAAACAAAACCCAACCCAAATCCAATGACACTAAAAGAAAACAACACTAACCAGAAAGAAAAGTACAAGGACTGTGTGGTGAACTTTAGGAGTGTTTTCCAGTCCAGTCTGTGGGGGCACCGAACCCTGACCACAAAGTCCACCTTTGGCATTCCCCGGGGACTTTGATGCTCCGTTTTCTTACTCTTCCGCTGCACTCTCTTAGTGTCATGCATCGAAGTGGCAGGATCAGTTCGGGCGCAGTTCCCACACTGTGTGTCCAGTGTTGTCCCCTCTAAGGCTATGGGTCTTTGAGGGACGTTTCTCATCGTGGGGCTGCCCATGTGGTCTTCTCTGTGGATTGGCTTCTCTGATTGGGAACATCATCCTCAAGGTGTATTGGGCCAGGGTGTGCTCCATTCTCCCCTCCTCCCCCTTGTTCTGCCCTGTGTTCACTGATCAGATATGTCCCTCTCCGCGAGCTGCAGATCCGGTGCCATCCTGTGAAATACAATCTTTTGGGGCTGCAAGGATGTGGGGGGGTGGGTATCAGCTCAGATCTTTTGAGAGTCCAGGAGATATTGACTTCTCGATGGGCACAGTTCTGTGGGGCACCGTGCTCTTGGTCCAGACGCTGGTTGTGAATATGACTTTGTTGTTAACCAGTTGTGTGTCTCTGGGTCAACTCCCGTGTGTTTTTGAGTGAGTTTTCTAATCTGCAAAGTAAATGTACAGGATTATCCAGACTCCCATGTCAGCAAGTTATCGAGAGGGGTTAATCAGAGACTGTTTCATATAGTGTGTACCTGCGCGCCGCATTCTAGACCTGCGATGGCAATTATGAGCTCAGGATAGAGATGGTGTCCAGCAGGTAACATACGTGGCTCCATATTGAAACAGGAAGCCCACTGTGGAGATTTGGTCCTTCTGTTGATGGCCACCGGCCACCTAGTCTTCTCCTGCTATAACTGCTTCACTGGCTCAGCAGCTGAGCCAGAAGCCAGTGATATCATAACCAGGTGGCTAACTGGGCCAAAGGGCTGATAGATATTTGTTATTTTGTTGTCTTGGGAAACCCACCTACCCTCCATGCAAACCTTCTGGTGTGAGTTATCTGTGGAAGGAATCATAGGCTCACAGTAATTCACATCTTTCTTCTTGAAAATGTGCCCATATTCCTTTCTGAACCTGACAAGGTGGCCCCTGTGTCCACCAAGAAATTTACTGCCTGGCCTCCTACTTGGAGAGTTAGCCTGGGCTTTTGGCGGCGAAGTGAAACAGAGCCCTGACCCCTTCATTGAGCTTCTTCAAGCATTATTGTCTCTTGCTTGGGTCTTTCTACGTGCAGATGAGGCCCATCCACTCTAGTGGAGGGTCGTGCACCTCTCCTCGGGTTTTCAAGGCACTGATTTTTCCAGTGTCCTTCTTTCCTGCAGTAGGCACATTGGTCCTTCCCCATGGCTTGGCGGTGCCCACAGGTTAGTCTCTCCGTGAGTGGGCCATGCTCTCCTTTTCCTGAGTCTCTGGGGTCTCTCATGGCAATTCCTAGTATTTTAGCTAGCTTCTTTGTCTCTGTCGTGCTAGGGTCATCTCTGTTGTTATACACTCAATGAGCCACTTGTACCAAATCGCTAAGATTTTTCCCTTCAAACCCTTCCCACTTCTTTGTCATGTCTGAGGCAGACTGACTGAGTAATAAAGGCAATACTTATTGCCCTCCTGTTTTCAGTGCCTCCGGGCCGTTAGGGGTATAAAGCCCGTAGGCTTCCCTCAGCCACTCTAGAAAGGCAGGCGGATATTCTCTTATAGGAACCTGAAAATTCTCACTGACCTTAGATAAATTCATAGGTTTCCTAGCTCTTCTGCAGAGGGTCATGTAAGAGCAATGGTTGATACCTGGTAAAGTCCTCTGGGCCTTGCTAGGAATTGAGATCCCACATTGTTGGTGTAGTGGCCAAAAGAGTTTCTCCCAAGTGGGGAGTGCCCGCTCGCTGACCATCAGGTTCACTGACTGCTTACTGGGCCTCTGTCTGGAAGGGCTACCCTCCTCCGTTGTGAACAGCACCTGGAGAAGTTGTTGGCAAGCATTCCAGGTGGGCTGATGAGTATGGAAGTCATACCAGTACTAGTGTGTGTGGGGGGCTGCTTGTTAGGGGTGGGGGTGAGTTTGGGGGGCCGGTGGGGGAGGGAGTGACTCAATAAGGGCCTGTTAGAAGTTTTCTATTTCTGGACCCTAGAAACCTTATAGGGCGGGGGTTGAAAGAAAGGGTTTGAAGCCAGCTCTCCCACTCCCAGAGTTCTCCTGCAAAATGGGATAAAGCCGATTAGGGGAGGGTGATGGGGAGGGGAGGGGAGGGGAGGTGTGGGGGAGGGGTGAGGGAGGGGAGGGGTGGGGGAGGGTGATGTGGAGGGATGGCCTCCACCTATGTGGTTTTGGGAACTTGGACCGTTTGTTTTTCCGGTCCTTCCATGTTTCCTGAAACCTTGGAAACAAGGGCCCTTTCTTTGCGGGAGGGAGTAAGTCTTTTATATTTGCAGGCTTCTTAGTGGCAATGTCAGCCCACACTTGAAGTAACGGGATCAGATCGGAATATCCTGGTTCCCTTTAAACATAACTATGAACTCTTAGTAATAGGGGGTGGGAAAACTAGTCTTGCGTGGGTCAATCAGGGACTCCTTCTGCCCCATCACTTTTAAACAAATTGTAGAGTCTCCAAGCTTTTGGGTTGAAACCACATCCTCTTGGTGAATGCCAAGAGCAGGGGTCCTCAAACTACAACCTGTGGGCCACATGCAGACAGCCGAGGACGTTGATCCTTTCTGCCGGGTGTATGTGCCCCATTTATTTTTTTTTTTGAACTTCAAATCAAGATGTGCAGTGTGCACATGAATTTGTTCGTAATATTTGTTTTTTTAAACTATAGTCTTTCCTTCAAAAGGCCTGAGGGATAGTGAACTGGCCCCCTGGGTAAACAGTTTAAAGACCCCTGCCCTAAGGTATCCTGGACTTAGGGGTTATTAATCTCCCAGCCCTGAAACATCCCTGGACATTCTACCCGTTGTAGGAGGCACCATGGGAATTTGGACCCCGGGTAATTTACAAGCCTTTACTCCAATTGAACCCAAGAAAATTCAAAATGGCTTAGGCAGTTACTCTATTTTGGTCACTTTTGACTCGTCCTGCACTAGCCCATTATTTCCATTTAACTCTATAACGCGAAGCATGATGTTTTCATAACATTAAAAATGTATATATTAATACATATATATATATATATATTTATAACTATGAAAGTCCACAACAAAAAGAAAATTTTTTCCCAAAATTAAAATTGAAGCGTTATAGGGTTAAAAAGAAGGATGGGTCTTATCAGCGGGTCCAAGACCTTAGCATCATAAATGAATCAGTGATCCGACTGCACCTAGTAGTGCCCAAACCTGTGCCCTCCTAGGGGAAAGTGTGAATGCTTTTATCCCTCTTCCTGTACTTCCAATGAACAAACACACATGTCTGGTAATCCTAAGATTATTTTTGTTTCCTGTGACACTCACCTAATGTCAAGGCCACTGCCACCTCACAAGCTTAGCCTTGTCGTAGTCAAACTGTTCACCTTTTAGACCGTTTGTTTTTCTCAGAAGTTATCGGGTGATTAAAGCTTCTGAACCAAGTGTGCCAGGTCCACGACTACCATCTCCTGGACCACCTCAACCTTATCCATCCTGGATAAAGTTGCCCTCAATGGACAACCCCTCCCAGCAGTGTAGGAAGGGTATGGACCCAAAGCCCCACCTCGCCCCTTTTGCCAGCAGGAAGCAGCTAGAGATGTCGTCGCCCAGTACCCCCAAAGATTTGGGTCCATATCTCTTCAGGGGGGCAAATGTTAGGTAGCTATGCTAGGGACTGGGGCATCCGTTATGCATGCCCATAGGGCCAAGATAAGAGCCCAGTTAGGAGAGGCACCCTGTGCATGCTCAGAGGTCCAGATTTCTGGCCATGAAGGGGAGGTCACCTGGGTGGTTCCTGTACCTGGATTGACCAATCTAGGCCATGTAAATTCAATTCAGCCACTGGGGTCGGCCAGACTTGCCCACCACGCCTCCCTACGCTCATAAAACTCTCTTGAGTGCAGACCAGGCTTCTGCATGATTTCTCTCTCACTCAGGAAGGCTCTTTGGAGGCAGCTGTGCTGCACATGAGTGGCTGGTGGATACTGTTCAGATGCATGGCTTTCTGCTTGCAAGGGTTTTTGTCTCAGCTGACTGTAAGGGAGGAGGTAGTACGTCTGGATCACAGAGTATCCATGTCCACAAACGAGGCTGCTCATTCCACAGTCCTGGAAGTGCTTTATGAAAACCCTCTGCTATGCAATGTCACTCTTTGTAGATTAGAGTGGGAGGGGCTGGGACCAAGGTATGCTGCCTCTTACTCCCAGTTGCAGGTTTCTGGATGCTGATTGTATCTCTTACAGCATCAGTTAGTGGGCTTGTTGTCTGCCTCAGGCTTTGTTCACGGAGATCCTCCAGCTAGTTGGTGGTGTGTGCGCATGAGCAGAGACTTCCTGCCAATCCCCCATGAGTAGTAGAGCTCCCATGGTGTGGACTCCATGAAAGCCTTGCCCCAGGCAGCATGCTTACAAAGGAGGGTGGGCCCTGCAGGACAGAGGACCATTCCCCCTGTGGAATGGCCTCAGAGATCCACCTCCCTCTCTGGCCAGCTGCTGGGGCTGTGGGTCCTAAGCATCATGGCTGACTCAATAATAGACACAGGGTGAGGCGACTCCAGTAGCTGTTTTGACTGGTCTAATCCAGCCTGAGATCATCCTTGCATGAGCCCCTGCCAAGATTATTTTTGTTTCTTTTATGATCTTTTCATTAGTGGCTCCTACAACACTAACCACCATCCATAAATACATCATCTGTTTGAAGCCCATCTGTACATTAATTGCCCTCCTTATTCACAAAATATCCACTCTCCACCCAAGCCCCTGGCCTCAGCTCCTCATTTTTCCCCCCTCAATGCCCGCCACCCATCCCTCATCAATCCTTGGAAATGTACTAATTCTTTTGTCATATTTTCACCCACCTTTCTTTTGAGGTCAATGAAGATCCTTGTAATCGGTTCCCACTTTCCATCCTGCCCTTCCTCCACCCTCCCAGTATCTCCACTCATAACACTGGTAAAGGGCCCATCCACTCTGGATTCCCCGTGTTTGAAATTCCTATCGGTACTAGAATACCTTCTCTAGTTTGGCCAGATTAGTATGGTAGAACTGGGATCATGATAGTGGGGCAAGAGAAAGCATTAAGAACTAGAGGAAAGTTGTGTTTCATCTTTGCTGTCTCATACCCTGTATTCTTTAATCTCCACTCTGAGATCCTTCTGTAAGGGGATGTCCAGTGCACTGCAAATAGGTTTTGGGTCTATACCCGGCAGTCCCCTCTCATTCTCCATGATAAGATTTTTTTGTTCTCATGATACCTGTTGCCTTATCCCTTTAAAACTTTGTGATCACACAGGCTGGTATGCTTTCTCCATGTGGGCTCTGTTGCTTCAGAGCCAGATGGCTGTTTCTTTACCCTCAGGCCTTTAAGACCCCACACGCTATATCTTTAGGTAGCTGGACACCATCGGCTTTCTTCACCACATTTGCTTATGCAGCCGCTTTGTGGTCAGTGATTGTGTAGGGAAGGTGAGCATCTTAGAATGCCAATTTAATAGAACAGTGTTATTGCAATGAGGGAGTCCTTGAGCGGAGGCCCTATGTCCATCTGCTACCTTAATACTAAATCTATAAACATATGGACATAGATCTATTTCCCCATGCCCCTTTGTAAATATATGTACATATGTACATGCCTTTATTTAGACGTCTATAACTGGCCCTTGCTTCCCAGCTCACTCTTCTATACTCTTTGATTTTCCTCTTGTGCCCACTGACATGCTCAGTCTTCCTTTGGGTTTCAGTAATTCCTCTTGGTTACATTACCTTTGATCACGCCCTACCAGGCCTCCTACATCCCCCTCACTATCGTTTTCCATCACTTGTTGTACCCTTGTCTCTGGGTTTCTTTACAGCACTTCCTTTCCCCCCACCGTGCTCACTCCCATGCCCAATGGAAAGGGCCGGTCACATGTTTACTCCTCCAGATTGTTCATCCAGCCTCTCTTAATTAGACAGACCTGTAAAGGTAATAACATGCACAAAACAAGACTGAGCTAAACCAAGCAGCAAAAAGAAAAAAAAAACAAACAAAAATGAAAACAAAACCCAACCCAAATCCAATGACACTAAAAGAAAACAACACTAACCAGAAAGAAAAGTACAAGGACTGTGTGGTGAACTTTAGGAGTGTTTTCCAGTCCAGTCTGTGGGGGCACCGAACCCTGACCACAAAGTCCACCTTTGGCATTCCCCGGGGACTTTGATGCTCCGTTTTCTTACTCTTCCGCTGCACTCTCTTAGTGTCATGCATCGAAGTGGCAGGATCAGTTCGGGCGCAGTTCCCACACTGTGTGTCCAGTGTTGTCCCCTCTAAGGCTATGGGTCTTTGAGGGACGTTTCTCATCGTGGGGCTGCCCATGTGGTCTTCTCTGTGGATTGGCTTCTCTGATTGGGAACATCATCCTCAAGGTGTATTGGGCCAGGGTGTGCTCCATTCTCCCCTCCTCCCCCTTGTTCTGCCCTGTGTTCACTGATCAGATATGTCCCTCTCCGCGAGCTGCAGATCCGGTGCCATCCTGTGAAATACAATCTTTTGGGGCTGCAAGGATGTGGGGGGGTGGGTATCAGCTCAGATCTTTTGAGAGTCCAGGAGATATTGACTTCTCGATGGGCACAGTTCTGTGGGGCACCGTGCTCTTGGTCCAGACGCTGGTTGTGAATATGACTTTGTTGTTAACCAGTTGTGTGTCTCTGGGTCAACTCCCGTGTGTTTTTGAGTGAGTTTTCTAATCTGCAAAGTAAATGTACAGGATTATCCAGACTCCCATGTCAGCAAGTTATCGAGAGGGGTTAATCAGAGACTGTTTCATATAGTGTGTACCTGCGCGCCACATTCTAGACCTGCGATGGCAATTATGAGCTCAGGATAGAGATGGTGTCCAGCAGGTAACATACGTGGCTCCATATTGAAACAGGAAGCCCACTGTGGAGATTTGGTCCTTCTGTTGATGGCCACCGGCCACCTAGTCTTCTCCTGCTATAACTGCTTCACTGGCTCAGCAGCTGAGCCAGAAGCCAGTGATATCATAACCAGGTGGCTAACTGGGCCAAAGGGCTGATAGATATTTGTTATTTTGTTGTCTTGGGAAACCCACCTACCCTCCATGCAAACCTTCTGGTGTGAGTTATCTGTGGAAGGAATCATAGGCTCACAGTAATTCACATCTTTCTTCTTGAAAATGTGCCCATATTCCTTTCTGAACCTGACAAGGTGGCCCCTGTGTCCACCAAGAAATTTACTGCCTGGCCTCCTACTTGGAGAGTTAGCCTGGGCTTTTGGCGGCGAAGTGAAACAGAGCCCTGACCCCTTCATTGAGCTTCTTCAAGCATTATTGTCTCTTGCTTGGGTCTTTCTACGTGCAGATGAGGCCCATCCACTCTAGTGGAGGGTCGTGCACCTCTCCTCGGGTTTTCAAGGCACTGATTTTTCCAGTGTCCTTCTTTCCTGCAGTAGGCACATTGGTCCTTCCCCATGGCTTGGCGGTGCCCACAGGTTAGTCTCTCCGTGAGTGGGCCATGCTCTCCTTTTCCTGAGTCTCTGGGGTCTCTCATGGCAATTCCTAGTATTTTAGCTAGCTTCTTTGTCTCTGTCGTGCTAGGGTCATCTCTGTTGTTATACACTCAATGAGCCACTTGTACCAAATCGCTAAGATTTTTCCCTTCAAACCCTTCCCACTTCTTTGTCATGTCTGAGGCAGACTGACTGAGTAATAAAGGCAATACTTATTGCCCTCCTGTTTTCAGTGCCTCCGGGCCGTTAGGGGTATAAAGCCCGTAGGCTTCCCTCAGCCACTCTAGAAAGGCAGGCGGATATTCTCTTATAGGAACCTGAAAATTCTCACTGACCTTAGATAAATTCATAGGTTTCCTAGCTCTTCTGCAGAGGGTCATGTAAGAGCAATGGTTGATACCTGGTAAAGTCCTCTGGGCCTTGCTAGGAATTGAGATCCCACATTGTTGGTGTAGTGGCCAAAAGAGTTTCTCCCAAGTGGGGAGTGCCCGCTCGCTGACCATCAGGTTCACTGACTGCTTACTGGGCCTCTGTCTGGAAGGTCTACCCTCCTCCGTTGTGAACAGCACCTGGAGAAGTTGTTGGCAAGCATTCCAGGTGGGCTGATGAGTATGGAAGTCATACCAGTACTAGTGTGTGTGGGGGGCTGCTTGTTAGGGGTGGGGGTGAGTTTGGGGGGCCGGTGGGGGAGGGAGTGACTCAATAAGGGCCTGTTAGAAGTTTTCTATTTCTGGACCCTAGAAACCTTATAGGGCGGGGGTTGAAAGAAAGGGTTTGAAGCCAGCTCTCCCACTCCCAGAGTTCTCCTGCAAAATGGGATAAAGCCGATTAGGGGAGAGTGATGGGGAGGGGAGGGGAGGGGAGGTGTGGGGGAGGGGTGAGGGAGGGGAGGGGTGGGGGAGGGTGATGTGGAGGGATGGCCTCCACCTATGTGGTTTTGGGAACTTGGACCGTTTGTTTTTCCGGTCCTTCCATGTTTCCTGAAACCTTGGAAACAAGGGCCCTTTCTTTGCGGGAGGGAGTAAGTCTTTTATATTTGCAGGCTTCTTAGTGGCAATGTCAGCCCACACTTGAAGTAACGGGATCAGATCGGGATATCCTGGTTCCCTTTAAACATAACTATGAACTCTTAGTAATAGGGGGTGGGAAAACTAGTCTTGCGTGGGTCAATCAGGGACTCCTTCTGCCCCATCACTTTTAAACAAATTGTAGAGTCTCCAAGCTTTTGGGTTGAAACCACATCCTCTTGGTGAATGCCGAGAGCAGGGGTCCTCAAACTACAACCTGTGGGCCACATGCAGACAGCCGAGGACGTTGATCCTTTCTGCCGGGTGTATGTGCCCCATTTATTTTTTTTTTGAACTTCAAATCAAGATGTGCAGTGTGCACATGAATTTGTTCGTAATATTTGTTTTTTTAAACTATAGTCTTTCCTTCAAAAGGCCTGAGGGATAGTGAACTGGCCCCCTGGGTAAACAGTTTAAAGACCCCTGCCCTAAGGTATCCTGGACTTAGGGGTTATTAATCTCCCAGCCCTGAAACATCCCTGAACATTCTACCCGTTGTAGGAGGCACCATGGGAATTTGGACCCCGGGTAATTTACAAGCCTTTACTCCAATTGAACCCAAGAAAATTCAAAATGGCTTAGGCAGTTACTCTATTTTGGTCACTTTTGACTCGTCCTGCACTAGCCCATTATTTCCATTTAACTCTATAACGCGAAGCATGATGTTTTCATAACATTAAAAATGTATATATTAATACATATATATATATATATTTATAACTATGAAAGTCCACAACAAAAAGAAAATTTTTTCCCAAAATTAAAATTGAAGCGTTATAGGGTTAAAAAGAAGGATGGGTCTTATCAGCGGGTCCAAGACCTTAGCATCATAAATGAATCAGTGATCCGACTGCACCTAGTAGTGCCCAAACCTGTGCCCTCCTAGGGGAAAGTGTGAATGCTTTTATCCCTCTTCCTGTACTTCCAATGAACAAACACACATGTCTGGTAATCCTAAGATTATTTTTGTTTCCTGTGATACTCACCTAATTTCAAGGCCACTGCCACCTCACAAGCTTAGCCTTGTCGTAGTCAAACTGTTCACCTTTTAGACCGTTTGTTTTTCTCAGAAGTTATCGGGTGATTAAAGCTTCTGAACCAAGTGTGCCAGGTCCACGACTACCATCTCCTGGACCACCTCAACCTTATCCATCCTGGATAAAGTTGCCCTCAATGGACAACCCCTCCCAGCAGTGTAGGAAGGGTATGGACCCAAAGCCCCACCTCGCCCCTTTTGCCAGCAGGAAGCAGCTAGAGATGTCGTCGCCCAGTACCCCCAAAGATTTGGGTCCATATCTCTTCAGGGGGGCAAATGTTAGGTAGCTATGCTAGGGACTGGGGCATCCGTTATGCATGCCCATAGGGCCAAGATAAGAGCCCAGTTAGGAGAGGCACCCTGTGCATGCTCAGAGGTCCAGATTTCTGGCCATGAAGGGGAGGTCACCTGGGTGGTTCCTGTACCTGGATTGACCAATCTAGGCCATGTAAATTCAATTCAGCCACTGGGGTCGGCCAGACTTGCCCACCACGCCTCCCTACGCTCATAAAACTCTCTTGAGTGCAGACCAGGCTTCTGCATGATTTCTCTCTCACTCAGGAAGGCTCTTTGGAGGCAGCTGTGCTGCACATGAGTGGCTGGTGGATACTGTTCAGATGCATGGCTTTCTGCTTGCAAGGGTTTTTGTCTCAGCTGACTGTAAGGGAGGAGGTAGTACGTCTGGATCACAGAGTATCCATGTCCACAAACGAGGCTGCTCATTCCACAGTCCTGGAAGTGCTTTATGAAAACCCTCTGCTTTGCAATGTCATTCTTTGTAGATTAGAGTGGGAGGGGCTGGGACCAAGGTATGCTGCCTCTTACTCCCAGTTGCAGGTTTCTGGATGCTGATTGTATCTCTTACAGCATCAGTTAGTGGGCTTGTTGTCTGCCTCAGGCTTTGTTCACGGAGATCCTCCAGCTAGTTGGTGGTGTGTGCGCATGAGCAGAGACTTCCTGCCAATCCCCCATGAGTAGTAGAGCTCCCATGGTGTGGACTCCATGAAAGCCTTGCCCCAGGCAGCATGCTTACAAAGGAGGGTGGGCCCTGCAGGACAGAGGACCATTCCCCCTGTGGAATGGCCTCAGAGATCCACCTCCCTCTCTGGCCAGCTGCTGGGGATGTGGGTCCTAAGCATCATGGCTGACTCAATAATAGACACAGGGTGAGGCGACTCCAGTAGCTGTTTTGACTGGTCTAATCCAGCCTGAGATCATCCTTGCATGAGCCCCTGCCAAGATTATTTTTGTTTCTTTTATGATCTTTTCATTAGTGGCTCCTACAACACTAACCACCATCCATAAATACATCATCTGTTTGAAGCCCATCTGTACATTAATTGCCCTCCTTATTCACAAAATATCCACTCTCCACCCAAGCCCCTGGCCTCAGCTCCTCATTTTTCCCCCCTCAATGCCCGCCACCCATCCCTCATCAATCCTTGGAAATGTACTAATTCTTTTGTCATATTTTCACCCACCTTTCTTTTGAGGTCAATGAAGATCCTTGTAATCGGTTCCCACTTTCCATCCTGCCCTTCCTCCACCCTCCCAGTATCTCCACTCATAACACTGGTAAAGGGCCCATCCACTCTGGATTCCCCGTGTTTGAAATTCCTATCGGTACTAGAATACCTTCTCTAGTTTGGCCAGATTAGTATGGTAGAACTGGGATCATGATAGTGGGGCAAGAGAAAGCATTAAGAACTAGAGGAAAGTTGTGTTTCATCTTTGCTGTCTCATACCCTGTATTCTTTAATCTCCACTCTGAGATCCTTCTGTAAGGGGATGTCCAGTGCACTGCAAATAGGTTTTGGGTCTATACCCGGCAGTCCCCTCTCATTCTCCATGATAAGATTTTTTTGTTCTCATGATACCTGTTGCCTTATCCCTTTAAAACTTTGTGATCACACAGGCTGGTATGCTTTCTCCATGTGGGCTCTGTTGCTTCAGAGCCAGATGGCTGTTTCTTTACCCTCAGGCCTTTAAGACCCCACACGCTATATCTTTAGGTAGCTGGACACCATCGGCTTTCTTCACCACATTTGCTTATGCAGCCGCTTTGTGGTCAGTGATTGTGTAGGGAAGGTGAGCATCTTAGAATGCCAATTTAATAGAACAGTGTTATTGCAATGAGGGAGTCCTTGAGCGGAGGCCCTATGTCCATCTGCTACCTTAATACTAAATCTATAAACATATGGACATAGATCTATTTCCCCATGCCCCTTTGTAAATATATGTACATATGTACATGCCTTTATTTAGACGTCTATAACTGGCCCTTGCTTCCCAGCTCACTCTTCTATACTCTTTGATTTTCCTCTTGTGCCCACTGACATGCTCAGTCTTCCTTTGGGTTTCAGTAATTCCTCTTGGTTACATTACCTTTGATCACGCCCTACCAGGCCTCCTACATCCCCCTCACTATCGTTTTCCATCACTTGTTGTACCCTTGTCTCTGGGTTTCTTTACAGCACTTCCTTTCCCCCCACCGTGCTCACTCCCATGCCCAATGGAAAGGGCCGGTCACATGTTTACTCCTCCAGATTGTTCATCCAGCCTCTCTTAATTAGACAGACCTGTAAAGGTAATAACATGCACAAAACAAGACTGAGCTAAACCAAGCAGCAAAAAGAAAAAAAAAACAAACAAAAATGAAAACAAAACCCAACCCAAATCCAATGACACTAAAAGAAAACAACACTAACCAGAAAGAAAAGTACAAGGACTGTGTGGTGAACTTTAGGAGTGTTTTCCAGTCCAGTCTGTGGGGGCACCGAACCCTGACCACAAAGTCCACCTTTGGCATTCCCCGGGGACTTTGATGCTCCGTTTTCTTACTCTTCCGCTGCACTCTCTTAGTGTCATGCATCGAAGTGGCAGGATCAGTTCGGGCGCAGTTCCCACACTGTGTGTCCAGTGTTGTCCCCTCTAAGGCTATGGGTCTTTGAGGGACGTTTCTCATCGTGGGGCTGCCCATGTGGTCTTCTCTGTGGATTGGCTTCTCTGATTGGGAACATCATCCTCAAGGTGTATTGGGCCAGGGTGTGCTCCATTCTCCCCTCCTCCCCCTTGTTCTGCCCTGTGTTCACTGATCAGATATGTCCCTCTCCGCGAGCTGCAGATCCGGTGCCATCCTGTGAAATACAATCTTTTGGGGCTGCAAGGATGTGGGGGGGTGGGTATCAGCTCAGATCTTTTGAGAGTCCAGGAGATATTGACTTCTCGATGGGCACAGTTCTGTGGGGCACCGTGCTCTTGGTCCAGACGCTGGTTGTGAATATGACTTTGTTGTTAACCAGTTGTGTGTCTCTGGGTCAACTCCCGTGTGTTTTTGAGTGAGTTTTCTAATCTGCAAAGTAAATGTACAGGATTATCCAGACTCCCATGTCAGCAAGTTATCGAGAGGGGTTAATCAGAGACTGTTTCATATAGTGTGTACCTGCGCGCCACATTCTAGACCTGCGATGGCAATTATGAGCTCAGGATAGAGATGGTGTCCAGCAGGTAACATACGTGGCTCCATATTGAAACAGGAAGCCCACTGTGGAGATTTGGTCCTTCTGTTGATGGCCACCGGCCACCTAGTCTTCTCCTGCTATAACTGCTTCACTGGCTCAGCAGCTGAGCCAGAAGCCAGTGATATCATAACCAGGTGGCTAACTGGGCCAAAGGGCTGATAGATATTTGTTATTTTGTTGTCTTGGGAAACCCACCTACCCTCCATGCAAACCTTCTGGTGTGAGTTATCTGTGGAAGGAATCATAGGCTCACAGTAATTCACATCTTTCTTCTTGAAAATGTGCCCATATTCCTTTCTGAACCTGACAAGGTGGCCCCTGTGTCCACCAAGAAATTTACTGCCTGGCCTCCTACTTGGAGAGTTAGCCTGGGCTTTTGGCGGCGAAGTGAAACAGAGCCCTGACCCCTTCATTGAGCTTCTTCAAGCATTATTGTCTCTTGCTTGGGTCTTTCTACGTGCAGATGAGGCCCATCCACTCTAGTGGAGGGTCGTGCACCTCTCCTCGGGTTTTCAAGGCACTGATTTTTCCAGTGTCCTTCTTTCCTGCAGTAGGCACATTGGTCCTTCCCCATGGCTTGGCGGTGCCCACAGGTTAGTCTCTCCGTGAGTGGGCCATGCTCTCCTTTTCCTGAGTCTCTGGGGTCTCTCATGGCAATTCCTAGTATTTTAGCTAGCTTCTTTGTCTCTGTCGTGCTAGGGTCATCTCTGTTGTTATACACTCAATGAGCCACTTGTACCAAATCGCTAAGATTTTTCCCTTCAAACCCTTCCCACTTCTTTGTCATGTCTGAGGCAGACTGACTGAGTAATAAAGGCAATACTTATTGCCCTCCTGTTTTCAGTGCCTCCGGGCCGTTAGGGGTATAAAGCCCGTAGGCTTCCCTCAGCCACTCTAGAAAGGCAGGCGGATATTCTCTTATAGGAACCTGAAAATTCTCACTGACCTTAGATAAATTCATAGGTTTCCTAGCTCTTCTGCAGAGGGTCATGTAAGAGCAATGGTTGATACCTGGTAAAGTCCTCTGGGCCTTGCTAGGAATTGAGATCCCACATTGTTGGTGTAGTGGCCAAAAGAGTTTCTCCCAAGTGGGGAGTGCCCGCTCGCTGACCATCAGGTTCACTGACTGCTTACTGGGCCTCTGTCTGGAAGGTCTACCCTCCTCCGTTGTGAACAGCACCTGGAGAAGTTGTTGGCAAGCATTCCAGGTGGGCTGATGAGTATGGAAGTCATACCAGTACTAGTGTGTGTGGGGGGCTGCTTGTTAGGGGTGGGGGTGAGTTTGGGGGGCCGGTGGGGGAGGGAGTGACTCAATAAGGGCCTGTTAGAAGTTTTCTATTTCTGGACCCTAGAAACCTTATAGGGCGGGGGTTGAAAGAAAGGGTTTGAAGCCAGCTCTCCCACTCCCAGAGTTCTCCTGCAAAATGGGATAAAGCCGATTAGGGGAGAGTGATGGGGAGGGGAGGGGAGGGGAGGTGTGGGGGAGGGGTGAGGGAGGGGAGGGGTGGGGGAGGGTGATGTGGAGGGATGGCCTCCACCTATGTGGTTTTGGGAACTTGGACCGTTTGTTTTTCCGGTCCTTCCATGTTTCCTGAAACCTTGGAAACAAGGGCCCTTTCTTTGCGGGAGGGAGTAAGTCTTTTATATTTGCAGGCTTCTTAGTGGCAATGTCAGCCCACACTTGAAGTAACGGGATCAGATCGGGATATCCTGGTTCCCTTTAAACATAACTATGAACTCTTAGTAATAGGGGGTGGGAAAACTAGTCTTGCGTGGGTCAATCAGGGACTCCTTCTGCCCCATCACTTTTAAACAAATTGTAGAGTCTCCAAGCTTTTGGGTTGAAACCACATCCTCTTGGTGAATGCCGAGAGCAGGGGTCCTCAAACTACAACCTGTGGGCCACATGCAGACAGCCGAGGACGTTGATCCTTTCTGCCGGGTGTATGTGCCCCATTTATTTTTTTTTTGAACTTCAAATCAAGATGTGCAGTGTGCACATGAATTTGTTCGTAATATTTGTTTTTTTAAACTATAGTCTTTCCTTCAAAAGGCCTGAGGGATAGTGAACTGGCCCCCTGGGTAAACAGTTTAAAGACCCCTGCCCTAAGGTATCCTGGACTTAGGGGTTATTAATCTCCCAGCCCTGAAACATCCCTGAACATTCTACCCGTTGTAGGAGGCACCATGGGAATTTGGACCCCGGGTAATTTACAAGCCTTTACTCCAATTGAACCCAAGAAAATTCAAAATGGCTTAGGCAGTTACTCTATTTTGGTCACTTTTGACTCGTCCTGCACTAGCCCATTATTTCCATTTAACTCTATAACGCGAAGCATGATGTTTTCATAACATTAAAAATGTATATATTAATACATATATATATATATATATTTATAACTATGAAAGTCCACAACAAAAAGAAAATTTTTTCCCAAAATTAAAATTGAAGCGTTATAGGGTTAAAAAGAAGGATGGGTCTTATCAGCGGGTCCAAGACCTTAGCATCATAAATGAATCAGTGATCCGACTGCACCTAGTAGTGCCCAAACCTGTGCCCTCCTAGGGGAAAGTGTGAATGCTTTTATCCCTCTTCCTGTACTTCCAATGAACAAACACACATGTCTGGTAATCCTAAGATTATTTTTGTTTCCTGTGATACTCACCTAATTTCAAGGCCACTGCCACCTCACAAGCTTAGCCTTGTCGTAGTCAAACTGTTCACCTTTTAGACCGTTTGTTTTTCTCAGAAGTTATCGGGTGATTAAAGCTTCTGAACCAAGTGTGCCAGGTCCACGACTACCATCTCCTGGACCACCTCAACCTTATCCATCCTGGATAAAGTTGCCCTCAATGGACAACCCCTCCCAGCAGTGTAGGAAGGGTATGGACCCAAAGCCCCACCTCGCCCCTTTTGCCAGCAGGAAGCAGCTAGAGATGTCGTCGCCCAGTACCCCCAAAGATTTGGGTCCATATCTCTTCAGGGGGGCAAATGTTAGGTAGCTATGCTAGGGACTGGGGCATCCGTTATGCATGCCCATAGGGCCAAGATAAGAGCCCAGTTAGGAGAGGCACCCTGTGCATGCTCAGAGGTCCAGATTTCTGGCCATGAAGGGGAGGTCACCTGGGTGGTTCCTGTACCTGGATTGACCAATCTAGGCCATGTAAATTCAATTCAGCCACTGGGGTCGGCCAGACTTGCCCACCACGCCTCCCTACGCTCATAAAACTCTCTTGAGTGCAGACCAGGCTTCTGCATGATTTCTCTCTCACTCAGGAAGGCTCTTTGGAGGCAGCTGTGCTGCACATGAGTGGCTGGTGGATACTGTTCAGATGCATGGCTTTCTGCTTGCAAGGGTTTTTGTCTCAGCTGACTGTAAGGGAGGAGGTAGTACGTCTGGATCACAGAGTATCCATGTCCACAAACGAGGCTGCTCATTCCACAGTCCTGGAAGTGCTTTATGAAAACCCTCTGCTTTGCAATGTCACTCTTTGTAGATTAGAGTGGGAGGGGCTGGGACCAAGGTATGCTGCCTCTTACTCCCAGTTGCAGGTTTCTGGATGCTGATTGTATCTCTTACAGCATCAGTTAGTGGGCTTGTTGTCTGCCTCAGGCTTTGTTCACGGAGATCCTCCAGCTAGTTGGTGGTGTGTGCGCATGAGCAGAGACTTCCTGCCAATCCCCCATGAGTAGTAGAGCTCCCATGGTGTGGACTCCATGAAAGCCTTGCCCCAGGCAGCATGCTTACAAAGGAGGGTGGGCCCTGCAGGACAGAGGACCATTCCCCCTGTGGAATGGCCTCAGAGATCCACCTCCCTCTCTGGCCAGCTGCTGGGGCTGTGGGTCCTAAGCATCATGGCTGACTCAATAATAGACACAGGGTGAGGCGACTCCAGTAGCTGTTTTGACTGGTCTAATCCAGCCTGAGATCATCCTTGCATGAGCCCCTGCCAAGATTATTTTTGTTTCTTTTATGATCTTTTCATTAGTGGCTCCTACAACACTAACCACCATCCATAAATACATCATCTGTTTGAAGCCCATCTGTACATTAATTGCCCTCCTTATTCACAAAATATCCACTCTCCACCCAAGCCCCTGGCCTCAGCTCCTCATTTTTCCCCCCTCAATGCCCGCCACCCATCCCTCATCAATCCTTGGAAATGTACTAATTCTTTTGTCATATTTTCACCCACCTTTCTTTTGAGGTCAATGAAGATCCTTGTAATCGGTTCCCACTTTCCATCCTGCCCTTCCTCCACCCTCCCAGTATCTCCACTCATAACACTGGTAAAGGGCCCATCCACTCTGGATTCCCCGTGTTTGAAATTCCTATCGGTACTAGAATACCTTCTCTAGTTTGGCCAGATTAGTATGGTAGAACTGGGATCATGATAGTGGGGCAAGAGAAAGCATTAAGAACTAGAGGAAAGTTGTGTTTCATCTTTGCTGTCTCATACCCTGTATTCTTTAATCTCCACTCTGAGATCCTTCTGTAAGGGGATGTCCAGTGCACTGCAAATAGGTTTTGGGTCTATACCCGGCAGTCCCCTCTCATTCTCCATGATAAGATTTTTTTGTTCTCATGATACCTGTTGCCTTATCCCTTTAAAACTTTGTGATCACACAGGCTGGTATGCTTTCTCCATGTGGGCTCTGTTGCTTCAGAGCCAGATGGCTGTTTCTTTACCCTCAGGCCTTTAAGACCCCACACGCTATATCTTTAGGTAGCTGGACACCATCGGCTTTCTTCACCACATTTGCTTATGCAGCCGCTTTGTGGTCAGTGATTGTGTAGGGAAGGTGAGCATCTTAGAATGCCAATTTAATAGAACAGTGTTATTGCAATGAGGGAGTCCTTGAGCGGAGGCCCTATGTCCATCTGCTACCTTAATACTAAATCTATAAACATATGGACATAGATCTATTTCCCCATGCCCCTTTGTAAATATATGTACATATGTACATGCCTTTATTTAGACGTCTATAACTGGCCCTTGCTTCCCAGCTCACTCTTCTATACTCTTTGATTTTCCTCTTGTGCCCACTGACATGCTCAGTCTTCCTTTGGGTTTCAGTAATTCCTCTTGGTTACATTACCTTTGATCACGCCCTACCAGGCCTCCTACATCCCCCTCACTATCGTTTTCCATCACTTGTTGTACCCTTGTCTCTGGGTTTCTTTACAGCACTTCCTTTCCCCCCACCGTGCTCACTCCCATGCCCAATGGAAAGGGCCGGTCACATGTTTACTCCTCCAGATTGTTCATCCAGCCTCTCTTAATTAGACAGACCTGTAAAGGTAATAACATGCACAAAACAAGACTGAGCTAAACCAAGCAGCAAAAAGAAAAAAAAAACAAACAAAAATGAAAACAAAACCCAACCCAAATCCAATGACACTAAAAGAAAACAACACTAACCAGAAAGAAAAGTACAAGGACTGTGTGGTGAACTTTAGGAGTGTTTTCCAGTCCAGTCTGTGGGGGCACCGAACCCTGACCACAAAGTCCACCTTTGGCATTCCCCGGGGACTTTGATGCTCCGTTTTCTTACTCTTCCGCTGCACTCTCTTAGTGTCATGCATCGAAGTGGCAGGATCAGTTCGGGCGCAGTTCCCACACTGTGTGTCCAGTGTTGTCCCCTCTAAGGCTATGGGTCTTTGAGGGACGTTTCTCATCGTGGGGCTGCCCATGTGGTCTTCTCTGTGGATTGGCTTCTCTGATTGGGAACATCATCCTCAAGGTGTATTGGGCCAGGGTGTGCTCCATTCTCCCCTCCTCCCCCTTGTTCTGCCCTGTGTTCACTGATCAGATATGTCCCTCTCCGCGAGCTGCAGATCCGGTGCCATCCTGTGAAATACAATCTTTTGGGGCTGCAAGGATGTGGGGGGGTGGGTATCAGCTCAGATCTTTTGAGAGTCCAGGAGATATTGACTTCTCGATGGGCACAGTTCTGTGGGGCACCGTGCTCTTGGTCCAGACGCTGGTTGTGAATATGACTTTGTTGTTAACCAGTTGTGTGTCTCTGGGTCAACTCCCGTGTGTTTTTGAGTGAGTTTTCTAATCTGCAAAGTAAATGTACAGGATTATCCAGACTCCCATGTCAGCAAGTTATCGAGAGGGGTTAATCAGAGACTGTTTCATATAGTGTGTACCTGCGCGCCACATTCTAGACCTGCGATGGCAATTATGAGCTCAGGATAGAGATGGTGTCCAGCAGGTAACATACGTGGCTCCATATTGAAACAGGAAGCCCACTGTGGAGATTTGGTCCTTCTGTTGATGGCCACCGGCCACCTAGTCTTCTCCTGCTATAACTGCTTCACTGGCTCAGCAGCTGAGCCAGAAGCCAGTGATATCATAACCAGGTGGCTAACTGGGCCAAAGGGCTGATAGATATTTGTTATTTTGTTGTCTTGGGAAACCCACCTACCCTCCATGCAAACCTTCTGGTGTGAGTTATCTGTGGAAGGAATCATAGGCTCACAGTAATTCACATCTTTCTTCTTGAAAATGTGCCCATATTCCTTTCTGAACCTGACAAGGTGGCCCCTGTGTCCACCAAGAAATTTACTGCCTGGCCTCCTACTTGGAGAGTTAGCCTGGGCTTTTGGCGGCGAAGTGAAACAGAGCCCTGACCCCTTCATTGAGCTTCTTCAAGCATTATTGTCTCTTGCTTGGGTCTTTCTACGTGCAGATGAGGCCCATCCACTCTAGTGGAGGGTCGTGCACCTCTCCTCGGGTTTTCAAGGCACTGATTTTTCCAGTGTCCTTCTTTCCTGCAGTAGGCACATTGGTCCTTCCCCATGGCTTGGCGGTGCCCACAGGTTAGTCTCTCCGTGAGTGGGCCATGCTCTCCTTTTCCTGAGTCTCTGGGGTCTCTCATGGCAATTCCTAGTATTTTAGCTAGCTTCTTTGTCTCTGTCGTGCTAGGGTCATCTCTGTTGTTATACACTCAATGAGCCACTTGTACCAAATCGCTAAGATTTTTCCCTTCAAACCCTTCCCACTTCTTTGTCATGTCTGAGGCAGACTGACTGAGTAATAAAGGCAATACTTATTGCCCTCCTGTTTTCAGTGCCTCCGGGCCGTTAGGGGTATAAAGCCCGTAGGCTTCCCTCAGCCACTCTAGAAAGGCAGGCGGATATTCTCTTATAGGAACCTGAAAATTCTCACTGACCTTAGATAAATTCATAGGTTTCCTAGCTCTTCTGCAGAGGGTCATGTAAGAGCAATGGTTGATACCTGGTAAAGTCCTCTGGGCCTTGCTAGGAATTGAGATCCCACATTGTTGGTGTAGTGGCCAAAAGAGTTTCTCCCAAGTGGGGAGTGCCCGCTCGCTGACCATCAGGTTCACTGACTGCTTACTGGGCCTCTGTCTGGAAGGGCTACCCTCCTCCGTTGTGAACAGCACCTGGAGAAGTTGTTGGCAAGCATTCCAGGTGGGCTGATGAGTATGGAAGTCATACCAGTACTAGTGTGTGTGGGGGGCTGCTTGTTAGGGGTGGGGGTGAGTTTGGGGGGCCGGTGGGGGAGGGAGTGACTCAATAAGGGCCTGTTAGAAGTTTTCTATTTCTGGACCCTAGAAACCTTATAGGGCGGGGGTTGAAAGAAAGGGTTTGAAGCCAGCTCTCCCACTCCCAGAGTTCTCCTGCAAAATGGGATAAAGCCGATTAGGGGAGAGTGATGGGGAGGGGAGGGGAGGGGAGGTGTGGGGGAGGGGTGAGGGAGGGGAGGGGTGGGGGAGGGTGATGTGGAGGGATGGCCTCCACCTATGTGGTTTTGGGAACTTGGACCGTTTGTTTTTCCGGTCCTTCCATGTTTCCTGAAACCTTGGAAACAAGGGCCCTTTCTTTGCGGGAGGGAGTAAGTCTTTTATATTTGCAGGCTTCTTAGTGGCAATGTCAGCCCACACTTGAAGTAACGGGATCAGATCGGGATATCCTGGTTCCCTTTAAACATAACTATGAACTCTTAGTAATAGGGGGTGGGAAAACTAGTCTTGCGTGGGTCAATCAGGGACTCCTTCTGCCCCATCACTTTTAAACAAATTGTAGAGTCTCCAAGCTTTTGGGTTGAAACCACATCCTCTTGGTGAATGCCGAGAGCAGGGGTCCTCAAACTACAACCTGTGGGCCACATGCAGACAGCCGAGGACGTTGATCCTTTCTGCCGGGTGTATGTGCCCCATTTATTTTTTTTTTGAACTTCAAATCAAGATGTGCAGTGTGCACATGAATTTGTTCGTAATATTTGTTTTTTTAAACTATAGTCTTTCCTTCAAAAGGCCTGAGGGATAGTGAACTGGCCCCCTGGGTAAACAGTTTAAAGACCCCTGCCCTAAGGTATCCTGGACTTAGGGGTTATTAATCTCCCAGCCCTGAAACATCCCTGAACATTCTACCCGTTGTAGGAGGCACCATGGGAATTTGGACCCCGGGTAATTTACAAGCCTTTACTCCAATTGAACCCAAGAAAATTCAAAATGGCTTAGGCAGTTACTCTATTTTGGTCACTTTTGACTCGTCCTGCACTAGCCCATTATTTCCATTTAACTCTATAACGCGAAGCATGATGTTTTCATAACATTAAAAATGTATATATTAATACATATATATATATATATTTATAACTATGAAAGTCCACAACAAAAAGAAAATTTTTTCCCAAAATTAAAATTGAAGCGTTATAGGGTTAAAAAGAAGGATGGGTCTTATCAGCGGGTCCAAGACCTTAGCATCATAAATGAATCAGTGATCCGACTGCACCTAGTAGTGCCCAAACCTGTGCCCTCCTAGGGGAAAGTGTGAATGCTTTTATCCCTCTTCCTGTACTTCCAATGAACAAACACACATGTCTGGTAATCCTAAGATTATTTTTGTTTCCTGTGATACTCACCTAATTTCAAGGCCACTGCCACCTCACAAGCTTAGCCTTGTCGTAGTCAAACTGTTCACCTTTTAGACCGTTTGTTTTTCTCAGAAGTTATCGGGTGATTAAAGCTTCTGAACCAAGTGTGCCAGGTCCACGACTACCATCTCCTGGACCACCTCAACCTTATCCATCCTGGATAAAGTTGCCCTCAATGGACAACCCCTCCCAGCAGTGTAGGAAGGGTATGGACCCAAAGCCCCACCTCGCCCCTTTTGCCAGCAGGAAGCAGCTAGAGATGTCGTCGCCCAGTACCCCCAAAGATTTGGGTCCATATCTCTTCAGGGGGGCAAATGTTAGGTAGCTATGCTAGGGACTGGGGCATCCGTTATGCATGCCCATAGGGCCAAGATAAGAGCCCAGTTAGGAGAGGCACCCTGTGCATGCTCAGAGGTCCAGATTTCTGGCCATGAAGGGGAGGTCACCTGGGTGGTTCCTGTACCTGGATTGACCAATCTAGGCCATGTAAATTCAATTCAGCCACTGGGGTCGGCCAGACTTGCCCACCACGCCTCCCTACGCTCATAAAACTCTCTTGAGTGCAGACCAGGCTTCTGCATGATTTCTCTCTCACTCAGGAAGGCTCTTTGGAGGCAGCTGTGCTGCACATGAGTGGCTGGTGGATACTGTTCAGATGCATGGCTTTCTGCTTGCAAGGGTTTTTGTCTCAGCTGACTGTAAGGGAGGAGGTAGTACGTCTGGATCACAGAGTATCCATGTCCACAAACGAGGCTGCTCATTCCACAGTCCTGGAAGTGCTTTATGAAAACCCTCTGCTTTGCAATGTCATTCTTTGTAGATTAGAGTGGGAGGGGCTGGGACCAAGGTATGCTGCCTCTTACTCCCAGTTGCAGGTTTCTGGATGCTGATTGTATCTCTTACAGCATCAGTTAGTGGGCTTGTTGTCTGCCTCAGGCTTTGTTCACGGAGATCCTCCAGCTAGTTGGTGGTGTGTGCGCATGAGCAGAGACTTCCTGCCAATCCCCCATGAGTAGTAGAGCTCCCATGGTGTGGACTCCATGAAAGCCTTGCCCCAGGCAGCATGCTTACAAAGGAGGGTGGGCCCTGCAGGACAGAGGACCATTCCCCCTGTGGAATGGCCTCAGAGATCCACCTCCCTCTCTGGCCAGCTGCTGGGGATGTGGGTCCTAAGCATCATGGCTGACTCAATAATAGACACAGGGTGAGGCGACTCCAGTAGCTGTTTTGACTGGTCTAATCCAGCCTGAGATCATCCTTGCATGAGCCCCTGCCAAGATTATTTTTGTTTCTTTTATGATCTTTTCATTAGTGGCTCCTACAACACTAACCACCATCCATAAATACATCATCTGTTTGAAGCCCATCTGTACATTAATTGCCCTCCTTATTCACAAAATATCCACTCTCCACCCAAGCCCCTGGCCTCAGCTCCTCATTTTTCCCCCCTCAATGCCCGCCACCCATCCCTCATCAATCCTTGGAAATGTACTAATTCTTTTGTCATATTTTCACCCACCTTTCTTTTGAGGTCAATGAAGATCCTTGTAATCGGTTCCCACTTTCCATCCTGCCCTTCCTCCACCCTCCCAGTATCTCCACTCATAACACTGGTAAAGGGCCCATCCACTCTGGATTCCCCGTGTTTGAAATTCCTATCGGTACTAGAATACCTTCTCTAGTTTGGCCAGATTAGTATGGTAGAACTGGGATCATGATAGTGGGGCAAGAGAAAGCATTAAGAACTAGAGGAAAGTTGTGTTTCATCTTTGCTGTCTCATACCCTGTATTCTTTAATCTCCACTCTGAGATCCTTCTGTAAGGGGATGTCCAGTGCACTGCAAATAGGTTTTGGGTCTATACCCGGCAGTCCCCTCTCATTCTCCATGATAAGATTTTTTTGTTCTCATGATACCTGTTGCCTTATCCCTTTAAAACTTTGTGATCACACAGGCTGGTATGCTTTCTCCATGTGGGCTCTGTTGCTTCAGAGCCAGATGGCTGTTTCTTTACCCTCAGGCCTTTAAGACCCCACACGCTATATCTTTAGGTAGCTGGACACCATCGGCTTTCTTCACCACATTTGCTTATGCAGCCGCTTTGTGGTCAGTGATTGTGTAGGGAAGGTGAGCATCTTAGAATGCCAATTTAATAGAACAGTGTTATTGCAATGAGGGAGTCCTTGAGCGGAGGCCCTATGTCCATCTGCTACCTTAATACTAAATCTATAAACATATGGACATAGATCTATTTCCCCATGCCCCTTTGTAAATATATGTACATATGTACATGCCTTTATTTAGACGTCTATAACTGGCCCTTGCTTCCCAGCTCACTCTTCTATACTCTTTGATTTTCCTCTTGTGCCCACTGACATGCTCAGTCTTCCTTTGGGTTTCAGTAATTCCTCTTGGTTACATTACCTTTGATCACGCCCTACCAGGCCTCCTACATCCCCCTCACTATCGTTTTCCATCACTTGTTGTACCCTTGTCTCTGGGTTTCTTTACAGCACTTCCTTTCCCCCCACCGTGCTCACTCCCATGCCCAATGGAAAGGGCCGGTCACATGTTTACTCCTCCAGATTGTTCATCCAGCCTCTCTTAATTAGACAGACCTGTAAAGGTAATAACATGCACAAAACAAGACTGAGCTAAACCAAGCAGCAAAAAGAAAAAAAAAACAAACAAAAATGAAAACAAAACCCAACCCAAATCCAATGACACTAAAAGAAAACAACACTAACCAGAAAGAAAAGTACAAGGACTGTGTGGTGAACTTTAGGAGTGTTTTCCAGTCCAGTCTGTGGGGGCACCGAACCCTGACCACAAAGTCCACCTTTGGCATTCCCCGGGGACTTTGATGCTCCGTTTTCTTACTCTTCCGCTGCACTCTCTTAGTGTCATGCATCGAAGTGGCAGGATCAGTTCGGGCGCAGTTCCCACACTGTGTGTCCAGTGTTGTCCCCTCTAAGGCTATGGGTCTTTGAGGGACGTTTCTCATCGTGGGGCTGCCCATGTGGTCTTCTCTGTGGATTGGCTTCTCTGATTGGGAACATCATCCTCAAGGTGTATTGGGCCAGGGTGTGCTCCATTCTCCCCTCCTCCCCCTTGTTCTGCCCTGTGTTCACTGATCAGATATGTCCCTCTCCGCGAGCTGCAGATCCGGTGCCATCCTGTGAAATACAATCTTTTGGGGCTGCAAGGATGTGGGGGGGTGGGTATCAGCTCAGATCTTTTGAGAGTCCAGGAGATATTGACTTCTCGATGGGCACAGTTCTGTGGGGCACCGTGCTCTTGGTCCAGACGCTGGTTGTGAATATGACTTTGTTGTTAACCAGTTGTGTGTCTCTGGGTCAACTCCCGTGTGTTTTTGAGTGAGTTTTCTAATCTGCAAAGTAAATGTACAGGATTATCCAGACTCCCATGTCAGCAAGTTATCGAGAGGGGTTAATCAGAGACTGTTTCATATAGTGTGTACCTGCGCGCCACATTCTAGACCTGCGATGGCAATTATGAGCTCAGGATAGAGATGGTGTCCAGCAGGTAACATACGTGGCTCCATATTGAAACAGGAAGCCCACTGTGGAGATTTGGTCCTTCTGTTGATGGCCACCGGCCACCTAGTCTTCTCCTGCTATAACTGCTTCACTGGCTCAGCAGCTGAGCCAGAAGCCAGTGATATCATAACCAGGTGGCTAACTGGGCCAAAGGGCTGATAGATATTTGTTATTTTGTTGTCTTGGGAAACCCACCTACCCTCCATGCAAACCTTCTGGTGTGAGTTATCTGTGGAAGGAATCATAGGCTCACAGTAATTCACATCTTTCTTCTTGAAAATGTGCCCATATTCCTTTCTGAACCTGACAAGGTGGCCCCTGTGTCCACCAAGAAATTTACTGCCTGGCCTCCTACTTGGAGAGTTAGCCTGGGCTTTTGGCGGCGAAGTGAAACAGAGCCCTGACCCCTTCATTGAGCTTCTTCAAGCATTATTGTCTCTTGCTTGGGTCTTTCTACGTGCAGATGAGGCCCATCCACTCTAGTGGAGGGTCGTGCACCTCTCCTCGGGTTTTCAAGGCACTGATTTTTCCAGTGTCCTTCTTTCCTGCAGTAGGCACATTGGTCCTTCCCCATGGCTTGGCGGTGCCCACAGGTTAGTCTCTCCGTGAGTGGGCCATGCTCTCCTTTTCCTGAGTCTCTGGGGTCTCTCATGGCAATTCCTAGTATTTTAGCTAGCTTCTTTGTCTCTGTCGTGCTAGGGTCATCTCTGTTGTTATACACTCAATGAGCCACTTGTACCAAATCGCTAAGATTTTTCCCTTCAAACCCTTCCCACTTCTTTGTCATGTCTGAGGCAGACTGACTGAGTAATAAAGGCAATACTTATTGCCCTCCTGTTTTCAGTGCCTCCGGGCCGTTAGGGGTATAAAGCCCGTAGGCTTCCCTCAGCCACTCTAGAAAGGCAGGCGGATATTCTCTTATAGGAACCTGAAAATTCTCACTGACCTTAGATAAATTCATAGGTTTCCTAGCTCTTCTGCAGAGGGTCATGTAAGAGCAATGGTTGATACCTGGTAAAGTCCTCTGGGCCTTGCTAGGAATTGAGATCCCACATTGTTGGTGTAGTGGCCAAAAGAGTTTCTCCCAAGTGGGGAGTGCCCGCTCGCTGACCATCAGGTTCACTGACTGCTTACTGGGCCTCTGTCTGGAAGGGCTACCCTCCTCCGTTGTGAACAGCACCTGGAGAAGTTGTTGGCAAGCATTCCAGGTGGGCTGATGAGTATGGAAGTCATACCAGTACTAGTGTGTGTGGGGGGCTGCTTGTTAGGGGTGGGGGTGAGTTTGGGGGGCCGGTGGGGGAGGGAGTGACTCAATAAGGGCCTGTTAGAAGTTTTCTATTTCTGGACCCTAGAAACCTTATAGGGCGGGGGTTGAAAGAAAGGGTTTGAAGCCAGCTCTCCCACTCCCAGAGTTCTCCTGCAAAATGGGATAAAGCCGATTAGGGGAGAGTGATGGGGAGGGGAGGGGAGGGGAGGTGTGGGGGAGGGCTGAGGGAGGGGAGGGGTGGGGGAGGGTGATGGGGAGGGATGGCCTCCACCTATGTGGTTTTGGGAACTTGGACCGTTTGTTTTTCCGGTCCTTCCATGTTTCCTGAAACCTTGGAAACAAGGGCCCTTTCTTTGCGGGAGGGAGTAAGTCTTTTATATTTGCAGGCTTCTTAGTGGCAATGTCAGCCCACACTTGAAGTAACGGGATCAGATCGGGATATCCTGGTTCCCTTTAAACATAACTATGAACTCTTAGTAATAGGGGGTGGGAAAACTAGTCTTGCGTGGGTCAATCAGGGACTCCTTCTGCCCCATCACTTTTAAACAAATTGTAGAGTCTCCAAGCTTTTGGGTTGAAACCACATCCTCTTGGTGAATGCCGAGAGCAGGGGTCCTCAAACTACAACCTGTGGGCCACATGCAGACAGCCGAGGACGTTGATCCTTTCTGCCGGGTGTATGTGCCCCATTTATTTTTTTTTTGAACTTCAAATCAAGATGTGCAGTGTGCACATGAATTTGTTCGTAATATTTGTTTTTTTAAACTATAGTCTTTCCTTCAAAAGGCCTGAGGGATAGTGAACTGGCCCCCTGGGTAAACAGTTTAAAGACCCCTGCCCTAAGGTATCCTGGACTTAGGGGTTATTAATCTCCCAGCCCTGAAACATCCCTGAACATTCTACCCGTTGTAGGAGGCACCATGGGAATTTGGACCCCGGGTAATTTACAAGCCTTTACTCCAATTGAACCCAAGAAAATTCAAAATGGCTTAGGCAGTTACTCTATTTTGGTCACTTTTGACTCGTCCTGCACTAGCCCATTATTTCCATTTAACTCTATAACGCGAAGCATGATGTTTTCATAACATTAAAAATGTATATATTAATACATATATATATATATATATTTATAACTATGAAAGTCCACAACAAAAAGAAAATTTTTTCCCAAAATTAAAATTGAAGCGTTATAGGGTTAAAAAGAAGGATGGGTCTTATCAGCGGGTCCAAGACCTTAGCATCATAAATCATAAACACACACACACACACACACACACATACACTTGCAGAATCAATAGTCGGCTTCTGACTTGGTGTCTTTTTTACACACACGCACACAGACACATACACACACCTGTGCAGAATCTGTGGAGGACTTCTAACAACATGTCCTTTTTACACACACACACACACACACACACACACACACACACACACACACAAAGACATACTCTTGCAGGATCTCTAGAGTGCTTCTGACTTGGTGTCCTTTATACACACACACACACACATACACCCTTCCAGAACTCCACAATGATTCTGATTTCATGTCCTTTTTACACACACACACACACACACACACACAAACACACCATTGCAGAATCAATAGAGGGCTTCTGACTTCATGTCTTTTTTATACACACACACACACACACCCTTACAGAACCTCTGGAGGGCTTCTGATTTCATGTCCTTTTTTCACACACACACACACACACACACACACACACACACTTTTGCAGAATCAATAGTCGGTTTCTGACTTCGTGTCCTTTTTACAAACACCCACACACACACACGCCCTTGCAGAAATTCTAGAGGGCTTCTGAATTTGTGACCTTATTACACACGCACACACTCACACACATAAAACCTTGCAGAATCTCTTGAGAGCTTCATACTTGGTCTCCTTTTTACAAACACACACACACATCATGGCAGAATCTCTAGATGGCTTCTGACTTCAGGATCTTTTTACACACACACACACACACACACCTTTGCAGAAACTATGGAGTGTTTCTGACTTCATGTGTCCTTTTTACACACACTCTCACACACACACACACCCTTGCAGAATCTCTTGAGGGCTTCTGACGTCATGTCCTTGTTACACAAACACACACTTGCATAATCTCTGGGGGGTCTGACTTCGTATCCTTTTTACACACACACACTCACACACACACCCTCCCTCACACTGATACTCATACCTTTGTAAAATTCCTAGAGGGCTTCTGACTTCCTTACCTTTTTACACACACACACACACACACACACTCACACACATCCTTGCAGAATTCCTGGATGGATTCTTACTTTGTGTCATTTTTAAACACACACACACACACACACACACACACACTCCAAACTCCTTTTCTTGCAAAATCTCTGCAGTCCTTCTGACTTCGTGTCCTTTTTAAACACACACACACACACACATACACTTGTAGAATCTCTGGAGGACTTCTGATTTCATGTCCTTATTACACACACACACACACACACACACTCCCTCACTCTCACTCTGGAGGACTTCTGATTTCATGTCCTTATTACACACACACACACACACACACACTCCCTCACTCTCACACTCATACCTTTCCAGAAAACCTAGAGGGCTTCTGATTTCGTGTCCTTTTAACACAACACACTCACCCTTGCAGAATCTCTAGAGGGCTTCTGACTTCCTGTACTTTTGACACACACAGACACCCTTGCAGAATCTCCAGACATTTTCTGACTTCGTGTTGTTTTCACCCATACACACACACACACACACTTTGGCAGAATCTCTGGAGGGCTTCTAATATGGTTTACTTATTTCAAACACAACAAACACACACACACAGACCTTTGCATAACCAATATTGGGCTTCTGACTTCGTGTAATTTTTACCCTCACACACAAACACACACACACACATACAACCTTGCAGAATCTCTGGAGGGCTCCTGACTTTGTGTCCTTTTTACACAAACATACACACATACACACACCCTTGAAGAATCTCTAGAGGGCTTCTGACTTCGTGTCTTTTTACACAAACACACACACACCAAACACACATACACCCTGTTAGAATCTCTGGATGGTGGCTGACTTGCTGTCCTTTTTACACACACACACACACACACACACACAAACACCCTTGCAGAATATCTAGAGGGTTTCTGAATTTGTGTCTGTTTACACACACACACACACCCTTACAGAACCTCTGGACAGCTTCAGACTCCATGTCCTTTTTACACACACACACACACACACACACACACACATACACTTGCAGAATCAATAGTCGGCTTCTGACTTGGTGTCTTTTTTACACACACGCACACAGACACATACACACACCTGTGCAGAATCTGTGGAGGACTTCTAACAACATGTCCTTTTTACACACACACACACACACACACACACACACAAAGACATACTCTTGCAGGATCTCTAGAGTGCTTCTGACTTGGTGTCCTTTATACACACACACACATACACCCTTCCAGAACTCTACAATGATTCTGATTTCATGTCCTTTTTACACACACACACACACACACACACACAAACACACCATTGCAGAATCAATAGAGGGCTTCTGACTTCATGTCTTTTTTATACACACACACACACACCCTTACAGATCCTCTGGAGGGCTTCTGATTTCATGTCCTTTTTTCACACACACACACACACACACACACACTTTTGCAGAATCAATAGTCGGTTTCTGACTTCGTGTCCTTTTTACAAACACCCACACACACACACGCCCTTGCAGAAATTCTAGAGGGCTTCTGAATTTGTGACCTTATTACACACGCACACACTCACACACATAAAACCTTGCAGAATCTCTTGAGAGCTTCATACTTGGTCTCCTTTTTACAAACACACACACACATCATGGCAGAATCTCTAGATGGCTTCTGACTTCAGGATCTTTTTACACACACACACACACACACACCTTTGCAGAAACTATGGAGTGTTTCTGACTTCATGTGTCCTTTTTACACACACTCTCTCACACACACACACCCTTGCAGAATCTCTTGAGGGCTTCTGACGTCATGTCCTTGTTACACAAACACACACTTGCATAATCTCTGGGGGGTCTGACTTCGTATCCTTTTTACACACACACACTCACACACACACCCTCCCTCACACTGATACTCATACCTTTGTAAAATTCCTAGAGGGCTTCTGACTTCCTTACCTTTTTATACACACACACACACACACACTCACACACATCCTTGCAGAATTCCTGGATGGATTCTTACTTTGTGTCATTTTTAAACACACACACACACACACACTCCAAACTCATTTTCTTGCAAAATCTCTGCAGTCCTTCTGACTTCGTGTCCTTTTTAAACACACACACACACACACACATACACTTGTAGAATCTCTGGAGGACTTCTGATTTCATGTCCTTATTACACACACACACACACACACACTCCCTCACTCTCACTCTGGAGGACTTCTGATTTCATGTCCTTATTACACACACACACACACACACACACACACTCCCTCACTCTCACACTCATACCTTTCCAGAAAACCTAGAGGGCTTCTGATTTCGTGTCCTTTTAACACAACACACTCACCCTTGCAGAATCTCTAGAGGGCTTCTGACTTCCTGTACTTTTGACACACACAGACACCCTTGCAGAATCTCCAGACATTTTCTGACTTCGTGTTGTTTTCACACATACACACACACACACACACTCTGGCAGAATCTCTGGAGGGCTTCTAATATGGTTTACTTATTTCAAACACAACAAACACACACACACAGACCTTTGCATAATCAATATTGGGCTTCTGACTTCGTGTAATTTTTACCCTCACACACAAACACACACACACACATACAACCTTGCAGAATCTCTGGAGGGCTTCTGACTTTGTGTCCTTTTTACACAAACATACACACATACACACACCCTTGAAGAATCTCTAGAGGGCTTCTGACTTCGTGTATTTTTACACAAACACACACACACACCAAACACACATACACCCTGGTAGAATCTCTGGATGGTGGCTGACTTGCTGTCCTTTTTACACACACACACACACACACACACACACAAACACTTGAAGAATATCTAGAGGGTTTCTGAATTTATGTCTGTTTACACACACACACACTTACAGAACCTCTGGACGGCTTCAGACTCCATGTCCTTTTTACTCACTCACACACACACACACACACACACACACACTTTTGCAGAATCAATAGTCGGCTTCTGACTTGGTATCCTTTTTACACACACGCACACAAACACATACACACACCTTTGCAGAATTTGTGGAGGACTTCTAACAACATGTCCTTTTTACACACACACACACAAGACATACTCTTGCAGGATCTCTAGAGTGCTTCTGACTTGGTGTCCTTTATACACACACACACACATACACCCTTCCAGAACTCTACAAGGGTTCTGACTTCTTGTCCTTTTTACACACACACACACACACACACACCCTTACAGAACCTCTGGAGGGCTTCTGATTTCATGTCCTTTTTACACACACACACACACACACACACACACAAACACACACTTTTGCAGAATCAATAGTCGGCTTCTGACTTCGTGTCCTTTTTACAAATACCCACAACGTCCTTGCAGAATTTCTAGAGGGCTTCTGAATTTGTGACCTTATTACACACGCACACACTCACACACATAAAACCTTGCAGAATCTCTTGAGAGCTTCATACTTGGTCTCCTTTTTACAAATACACACACACACACATCATGGCAGAATCTCTAGATGGCTTCTGACTTCAGGATCTTTTTACACACACACCTTTGCAGAAACTATGGAGTGTTTCTGACTTCATGTGTCCTTTTTACACACACTCTCACACACACACACCCTTGCAGAATCTTTGAGGGCTTCTGACGTCATGTCCTTGTTACACACACATACACACACGCACTTGCATAATCTGTGGGGGTCTGACTTCGTGTCCTTTTTACACACACACACACTCACACACACCCTCCCTCACACTGATACTCATACCTTTGGAAAATTCCTAGAGGGCTTCTGACTTCCTTACCTTTTTACACACACACACACACACACACACACACACATCCTTGCAGAATTCCTGGATGGATTCTTACTTTGTGTCATTTTTAAACACACACACAAACACACACACACTCCAAACTCATTTTCTTGCCAAATCTCTGCAGTCCTTCTGACTTCGTGTCCTTTTTAAACACACACACACACACACACACACACACACACACACACACACACACATACACTTGTAGAATCTCTGGAGGACTTCTGATTTCATGTCCTTATTACACACACACACACACACACTCCCTCACTCTCACTCTGGAGGACTTCTGATTTCATGTCCTTATTACACACACACACACACACACACACTCCCTCACTCTCACACTCATACCTTTCCAGAAAACCTAGAGGGCTTCTGATTTTGTGTCCTTTTAACACAACACACTCACCCTTGCAGAATCTCTAGAGGGCTTCTGACTTCCTGTACTTTTTACACACACACACACAAACACCCTTGCAGAATCTCCAGACATTTTCTGACTTCGTGTTGTTTTCACACATACACACACACACACTCTGGCAGAATCTCTGGAGGGCTTCTAATATGGTTTACTTATTTTAAACACAACAAACACACACACACAGACCTTTGCATA
>NW_027458728.1:427500-437500 GCF_050624435.1 Tenrec ecaudatus
CGTTTCACATACACACACACACACACACACACACACATCCACACCCTTACAGAACCTCTGGACGGCTTCAGACTCCATGTCCTTTTTACACACTCACACACACACACACACACACACTTTTTGCAGAATCAATAGTCGGCTTCTGACTTAGTGTCCTTTTTTCACACACGCACACAGACACACACATACACTTTTGCAGAATCAATAGTCGGCTTCTGACTTGGTGTCCTTTTTACACACACGCACACAGACCCATACACACACCTGTGCAGAATCTGTGGAGGACTTCTAACAACATGTCCTTTTTACACACACACACACACACAAAGACATACTCTTGCAGGATCTCTAGATTGCTTCTGACTTGGTGTCCTTTATACACACACACACACATACACCCTTCCAGAACTCTACAAGGATTCTGACTTCATGTCCTTTTTACACACACACACACACACACACACACACACACACACACACACACACATGCATCCTTGCAGAATCGCAGGAATTCATCTCACGTCATGTAATTTATACACATACACTCAAACTTATTCCCTTGCAAAATCACTTGAGGGTTTCTTACTTCGTGTTCTTTTTACAAACATACTTAAAACACACACAGACACACCCTTGCAGGATCTCTAGAGGGCTTCTGAATTGGTGTCCTTTTTACACACACGCACACAGACACACATACACACACCTGTGCAGAATCTTTGGAGGACTTCTAAAATGTCGTTTATAAACACACACACACACACACACATCCCTTGCAGAATCTCTAGAGGGATTCAGACTTCGTGTCCTTTTTACACACACACACACACACACACACATCCTTGCAGGAACTCTACAGCGATTCTAAATTCCTATCCTTTTACACACGAACACACACACTCACACGCTTGCATAATGCCTGCAGGGCTTCTGTCTTCATGTCCTTTTTATACACACACACAGACACACAACCTTGCACAATCTCTAGAGTTCTTTTGATTTCTTGTCCTTTATACACACACACACACACTCACACAAACACATCATTCCAGAATCTCTAGAGGGTTTCTGACTTTTTTCTTTACACACACACACACACACACACACACACACCTTTGCAGAAACTATGGAGTGTTTCTGACTTCATGTGTACTTTTTACACACACACACACACACATACAACCTTGCAGAATCTCTGGAGGGCTTCTGATTTTGTGTCCTTTTTACACAAACATACACACATACACACACCCTTGAAGAATCTCTAGAGGGCTTCTGACTTCGTGTCTTTTTACACAAACACACACACACACCACACACATATACACTTTGGTAGAATCTCTGGATGGTGGCTGACTTGCTGTCCTTTTTACACACACACACACACACACACACACAAACACTTGAAGAATATCTAGAGGGTTTTTGAATTTGTGTCTGTTTACTCACACACACACACACACACACACACTTACAGAACCTCTGGACGGCTTCAGACTCCATGTCCTTTTTACACACACACACACACACACACACACACACACACATACACTTTTGCAGAATCAATAGTCGGCTTATGACTTGGTGTCTTTTTTACACACACGCACACAGACACATACACACACCTGTGCAGAATCTGTGGAGGACTTCTAACAACATGTCCTTTTTGCACACACACACACACACACACACAAAGACATACTCTTCCAGGATCTCTAGAGTGCTTCTGACTTGGTGTCCTTTATACACACACACGCACATACACCCTTCCAGAACTCTACAAGGATTCTGACTTCATGTCCTTTTTACACACACACACTCACACACAAACACACCATTGCAGAATCAATAGAGGGCTTCTGACTTCATGTCCTTTTTAAACAGACACACACACACACCCTTACAGAACCTCTGGAGGGCTTCTGATTTCATGTCCTTTTTACAAACACCCCCCCACACAAACGACCTTGCAGAATTTCTAGAGGGCTTCTGACTTTGTGACCTTATTACACACGCACACACTCACACACATAAAACCTTGCAGAATCTCTTGAGAGCTTCATACTTGGTCTCCTTTTTACAAAAACACACACACATCATGGCAGAATCTCTAGATGGCTTCTGACTTCAGGATCTTTATACACACACACACACACACACACACACACACCTTTGCAGAAACTATGGAGTGTTTCTGACTTCATGTGTCCTTTTTACACACACTCACACACACACCCTTGCAGAATCTCTTGAGGCCTTCTGACGTCATGTCCTTGTTAAACACACACACACACACACACACACACACTTGCATAATCTCTGGAGGGCTTCTGACTTCGTGTCCTTTTTACACACACACACTCACACACACACCCTCCCTCACACTGATACTCATACCTTTGGAAAATTCCTAGAGGGCTTCTGACTTCCTGTCCTTTTTACACACACACACACACACACACACACATCCTTGCAGAATTCCTGGATGGCTTCTTACTTTGTGTCCTTTTTAAACACACACACACACACACACACACACACACACAGATACACACACCCTTGCAGAAATTCTAGAGGGCTTCGGACTTCGTGTTCTTTTTACGCACACACACACACATACACACAGACATGCACGCACCCTTGCAGAGTCTCTGGAATGCTTCTGACTTCGTGTTCTTTTTACACACACACACACACACACACACACACACACACACACACATACATGCATCCTTGCAGAATCGCAGGAATTCATCTCACGTCATGGAGTTTATACACATACACATACACACTCAAACTCATTCCCTTGCAAAATCACTTGAGGGTTTCTTACTTCGTGTTCTTTTTACAAACATACTTAAAACACACACAGACACACCCTTGCAGGATCTCTAGAGGGCTTCTGACTTGGTGTCCTTTTTACACACACGCACACAGACACACATACACACACCTGTGCAGAATCTTTGGAGGACTTCTAAAATGTCGTTTATAAACACACACATATCCATTGCAGAATCTCTAGAGGGATTCAGACTTCGTGTCCTTTTTACACACACACACACACACACACATCCTTGCAGGAACTCTACAGCGATTCTAAATTCCTATCCTTTTACACACGCACACACACACTCACACGCTTGCATAATGCCTGCAGGGCTTCTGTCTTCATGTCCTTTTATACACACACACAGACACACAACCTTGCACAATCTCTAGAGTCCTTTTGATTTCTTGTCCTTTTTACACACACACACACACACACACACACACTTCCAGAATCTCTAGAGGGCTTCTGACGTCATGTCCTTGTTAAACACATACACACACACACACACACACACATCCTTGCAGAATTCCTGGATGGATTCTTACTTTGTGTCCTTTTTAAACACACACACACACACACACACACACACACCCTTGCAGAATATCTAGAGGGTTTCTGAATGTGTGTCCGTTTCACATACACACACACACACACACACACACATCCACACCCTTACAGAACCTCTGGACGGCTTCAGACTCCATGTCCTTTTTACACACTCACACACACACACACACACACTTTTTGCAGAATCAATAGTCGGCTTCTGACTTAGTGTCCTTTTTTCACACACGCACACAGACACACACATACACTTTTGCAGAATCAATAGTCGGCTTCTGACTTGGTGTCCTTTTTACACACACGCACACAGACCCATACACACACCTGTGCAGAATCTGTGGAGGACTTCTAACAACATGTCCTTTTTACACACACACACACACACAAAGACATACTCTTGCAGGATCTCTAGATTGCTTCTGACTTGGTGTCCTTTATACACACACACACACATACACCCTTCCAGAACTCTACAAGGATTCTGACTTCATGTCCTTTTTACACACACACACACACACACACACACACACACACACACACATGCATCCTTGCAGAATCGCAGGAATTCATCTCACGTCATGTAATTTATACACATACACTCAAACTTATTCCCTTGCAAAATCACTTGAGGGTTTCTTACTTCGTGTTCTTTTTACAAACATACTTAAAACACACACAGACACACCCTTGCAGGATCTCTAGAGGGCTTCTGACTTGGTGTCCTTTTTACACACACGCACACAGACACACATACACACACCTGTGCAGAATCTTTGGAGGACTTCTAAAATGTCGTTTATAAACACACACACACACACACATCCCTTGTAGAATCTCTAGAGGGATTCAGACTTCGTGTCCTTTTTACACACACACACACACACACACATCCTTGCAGGAACTCTACAGCGATTCTAAATTCCTATCCTTTTACACACGAACACACACACTCACACGCTTGCATAATGCCTGCAGGGCTTCTGTCTTCATGTCCTTTTTATACACACACACAGACACACAACCTTGCACAATCTCTAGAGTTCTTTTGATTTCTTGTCCTTTATACACACACACACACACTCACACAAACACATCATTCCAGAATCTCTAGAGGGTTTCTGACTTTTTTCTTTACACACACACACACACACACACACACACACCTTTGCAGAAACTATGGAGTGTTTCTGACTTCATGTGTACTTTTTACACACACACACACACACACATACAACCTTGCAGAATCTCTGGAGGGCTTCTGATTTTGTGTCCTTTTTACACAAACATACACACATACACACACCCTTGAAGAATCTCTAGAGGGCTTCTGACTTCGTGTCTTTTTACACAAACACACACACACACCACACACACATACACTTTGGTAGAATCTCTGGATGGTGGCTGACTTGCTGTCCTTTTTACACACACACACACACACACACACACAAACACTTGAAGAATATCTAGAGGGTTTTTGAATTTGTGTCTGTTTACTCACACACACACACACACACACACACTTACAGAACCTCTGGACGGCTTCAGACTCCATGTCCTTTTTACACACACACACACACACACACACACACACACACACACATACACTTTTGCAGAATCAATAGTCGGCTTATGACTTGGTGTCTTTTTTACACACACGCACACAGACACATACACACACCTGTGCAGAATCTGTGGAGGACTTCTAACAACATGTCCTTTTTACACACACACACACACACAAAGACATACTCTTGCAGGATCTCTAGAGTGCTTCTGACTTGGTGTCCTTTATACACACACACACACACATACACCCTTCCAGAACTCTACAAGGATTCTGACTTCATGTCCTTTTTACACACACACACACACACACACACAAACTCATTTTCTTGCCAAATCTCTGCAGTCCTTCTGACTTCGTGTCCTTTTTAAACACACACACACACACACATACACTTGTAGAATCTCTGGAGGACTTCTGATTTCATGTCCTTATTGCACACACACTCCCTCACTCTCACTCTGGAGGACTTCTGATTTCATGTCCTTATTACACACACACACACACACACACACACACACACACTCCCTCACTCTCACACTCATACCTTTCCAGAAAACCTAGAGGGCTTCTGATTTCATGTCCTTTTAACACAACATACTCACCCTTGCAGAATCTCTAGAGGGCTTCTGACTTCCTGTACTTTTGACACACACACACACACACAAACACCCTTGTAGAATCTCCAGACATTTTCTGACTTCGTGTTGTTTTCACACATACACACACACACACTCTGGCAGAATCTCTGGAGGGCTTCTAATATGGTTTACTTATTTCAAACACAACAAACACACACACACAGACCTTTGCATAATCAATATTGGGCTTCTGACTTCGTGTAATTTTTACCCTCACACACAAACACACACACACACATACAACCTTGCAGAATCTCTGGAGGGCTTCTGACTTTGTGTCCTTTTTACACAAACATACACACATACACACACCCTTGAAGAATCTCTAGTGGGCTTCTGACTTCGTGTCTTTTTACACAAACACACACACACCAAACACACATACACCCTGGTAGAATCTCTGGATGGTGGCTGACTTGCTGTCCTTTTTACACACACACACACACACACACAAACACTTGAAGAATATCTAGAGGGTTTCTGAATTTGTGTCTGTTTACACACACACACACACACACACACCCTTACAGAACCTCTGGACGGCTTCAGATTCCATGTCCTTTTTACACACACACACACACACACACACACACACACTTTTGCAGAATCAATAGTCGGCTTCTGACTTGGTATCCTTTTTACACACACACACAGACCTTTGCATAACCAATATTGGGCTTCTGACTTCGTGTAATTTTTACCCTCACACACAAACACACACACACACATACAACCTTGCAGAATCTCTGGAGGGCTCCTGACTTTGTGTCCTTTTTACACAAACATACACACATACACACACCCTTGAAGAATCTCTAGAGGGCTTCTGACTTCGTGTCTTTTTACACAAACACACACACACCAAACACACATACACCCTGTTAGAATCTCTGGATGGTGGCTGACTTGCTGTCCTTTTTACACACACACACACACACACACACACAAACACCCTTGCAGAATATCTAGAGGGTTTCTGAATTTGTGTCTGTTTACACACACACACACACCCTTACAGAACCTCTGGACAGCTTCAGACTCCATGTCCTTTTTACACACACACACACACACACACACACACATACACTTGCAGAATCAATAGTCGGCTTCTGACTTGGTGTCTTTTTTACACACACGCACACAGACACATACACACACCTGTGCAGAATCTGTGGAGGACTTCTAACAACATGTCCTTTTTACACACACACACACACACACACACACACACAAAGACATACTCTTGCAGGATCTCTAGAGTGCTTCTGACTTGGTGTCCTTTATACACACACACACATACACCCTTCCAGAACTCTACAATGATTCTGATTTCATGTCCTTTTTACACACACACACACACACACACACAAACACACCATTGCAGAATCAATAGAGGGCTTCTGACTTCATGTCTTTTTTATACACACACACACACACCCTTACAGATCCTCTGGAGGGCTTCTGATTTCATGTCCTTTTTTCACACACACACACACACACACTTTTGCAGAATCAATAGTCGGTTTCTGACTTCGTGTCCTTTTTACAAACACCCACACACACACACGCCCTTGCAGAAATTCTAGAGGGCTTCTGAATTTGTGACCTTATTACACACGCACACACTCACACACATAAAACCTTGCAGAATCTCTTGAGAGCTTCATACTTGGTCTCCTTTTTACAAACACACACACACATCATGGCAGAATCTCTAGATGGCTTCTGACTTCAGGATCTTTTTACACACACACACACACACACACCTTTGCAGAAACTATGGAGTGTTTCTGACTTCATGTGTCCTTTTTACACACACTCTCTCACACACACACACCCTTGCAGAATCTCTTGAGGGCTTCTGACGTCATGTCCTTGTTACACAAACACACACTTGCATAATCTCTGGGGGGTCTGACTTCGTATCCTTTTTACACACACACACTCACACACACACCCTCCCTCACACTGATACTCATACCTTTGTAAAATTCCTAGAGGGCTTCTGACTTCCTTACCTTTTTATACACACACACACACACACACTCACACACATCCTTGCAGAATTCCTGGATGGATTCTTACTTTGTGTCATTTTTAAACACACACACACACACACACTCCAAACTCATTTTCTTGCAAAATCTCTGCAGTCCTTCTGACTTCGTGTCCTTTTTAAACACACACACACACACACACATACACTTGTAGAATCTCTGGAGGACTTCTGATTTCATGTCCTTATTACACACACACACACACACACACTCCCTCACTCTCACTCTGGAGGACTTCTGATTTCATGTCCTTATTACACACACACACACACACACACACACACTCCCTCACTCTCACACTCATACCTTTCCAGAAAACCTAGAGGGCTTCTGATTTCGTGTCCTTTTAACACAACACACTCACCCTTGCAGAATCTCTAGAGGGCTTCTGACTTCCTGTACTTTTGACACACACAGACACCCTTGCAGAATCTCCAGACATTTTCTGACTTCGTGTTGTTTTCACACATACACACACACACACACACTCTGGCAGAATCTCTGGAGGGCTTCTAATATGGTTTACTTATTTCAAACACAACAAACACACACACACAGACCTTTGCATAATCAATATTGGGCTTCTGACTTCGTGTAATTTTTACCCTCACACACAAACACACACACACACATACAACCTTGCAGAATCTCTGGAGGGCTTCTGACTTTGTGTCCTTTTTACACAAACATACACACATACACACACCCTTGAAGAATCTCTAGAGGGCTTCTGACTTCGTGTATTTTTACACAAACACACACACACACCAAACACACATACACCCTGGTAGAATCTCTGGATGGTGGCTGACTTGCTGTCCTTTTTACACACACACACACACACACACACACACAAACACTTGAAGAATATCTAGAGGGTTTCTGAATTTATGTCTGTTTACACACACACACACTTACAGAACCTCTGGACGGCTTCAGACTCCATGTCCTTTTTACTCACTCACACACACACACACACACACACACACACTTTTGCAGAATCAATAGTCGGCTTCTGACTTGGTATCCTTTTTACACACACGCACACAAACACATACACACACCTTTGCAGAATTTGTGGAGGACTTCTAACAACATGTCCTTTTTACACACACACACACAAGACATACTCTTGCAGGATCTCTAGAGTGCTTCTGACTTGGTGTCCTTTATACACACACACACACATACACCCTTCCAGAACTCTACAAGGGTTCTGACTTCTTGTCCTTTTTACACACACACACACACACACACACCCTTACAGAACCTCTGGAGGGCTTCTGATTTCATGTCCTTTTTACACACACACACACACACACACACACACAAACACACACTTTTGCAGAATCAATAGTCGGCTTCTGACTTCGTGTCCTTTTTACAAATACCCACAACGTCCTTGCAGAATTTCTAGAGGGCTTCTGAATTTGTGACCTTATTACACACGCACACACTCACACACATAAAACCTTGCAGAATCTCTTGAGAGCTTCATACTTGGTCTCCTTTTTACAAATACACACACACACACATCATGGCAGAATCTCTAGATGGCTTCTGACTTCAGGATCTTTTTACACACACACCTTTGCAGAAACTATGGAGTGTTTCTGACTTCATGTGTCCTTTTTACACACACTCTCACACACACACACCCTTGCAGAATCTTTGAGGGCTTCTGACGTCATGTCCTTGTTACACACACATACACACACGCACTTGCATAATCTGTGGGGGTCTGACTTCGTGTCCTTTTTACACACACACACACTCACACACACCCTCCCTCACACTGATACTCATACCTTTGGAAAATTCCTAGAGGGCTTCTGACTTCCTTACCTTTTTACACACACACACACACACACACACACACACACATCCTTGCAGAATTCCTGGATGGATTCTTACTTTGTGTCATTTTTAAACACACACACACACACACACACACTCCAAACTCATTTTCTTGCCAAATCTCTGCAGTCCTTCTGACTTCGTGTCCTTTTTAAACACACACACACACACACACACACACACACACACATACACTTGTAGAATCTCTGGAGGACTTCTGATTTCATGTCCTTATTACACACACACACACACACACACTCCCTCACTCTCACTCTGGAGGACTTCTGATTTCATGTCCTTATTACACACACACACACACACACACACTCCCTCACTCTCACACTCATACCTTTCCAGAAAACCTAGAGGGCTTCTGATTTTGTGTCCTTTTAACACAACACACTCACCCTTGCAGAATCTCTAGAGGGCTTCTGACTTCCTGTACTTTTTACACACACACACACAAACACCCTTGCAGAAT
>NW_027458728.1:442500-460000 GCF_050624435.1 Tenrec ecaudatus
TTACTTCGTGTTCTTTTTACAAACATACTTAAAACACACACAGACACACCCTTGCAGGATCTCTAGAGGGCTTCTGACTTGGTGTCCCTTTTAAACAAACACACACACACACACACACACCCTTGCAGAATATCTAGAGGGTTTCTGAATGTGTGTCCGTTTCACATACACACACACACACACACACACATCCACACCCTTACAGAACCTCTGGACGGCTTCAGACTCCATGTCCTTTTTACACACTCACACACACACACACACACACACTTTTTGCAGAATCAATAGTCGGCTTCTGACTTAGTGTCCTTTTTTCACACACGCACACAGACACACACATACACTTTTGCAGAATCAATAGTCGGCTTCTGACTTGGTGTCCTTTTTACACACACGCACACAGACCCATACACACACCTGTGCAGAATCTGTGGAGGACTTCTAACAACATGTCCTTTTTACACACACACACACACACAAAGACATACTCTTGCAGGATCTCTAGATTGCTTCTGACTTGGTGTCCTTTATACACACACACACACATACACCCTTCCAGAACTCTACAAGGATTCTGACTTCATGTCCTTTTTACACACACACACACACACACACACACACACACACACACACACACATGCATCCTTGCAGAATCGCAGGAATTCATCTCACGTCATGTAATTTATACACATACACTCAAACTTATTCCCTTGCAAAATCACTTGAGGGTTTCTTACTTCGTGTTCTTTTTACAAACATACTTAAAACACACACAGACACACCCTTGCAGGATCTCTAGAGGGCTTCTGAATTGGTGTCCTTTTTACACACACGCACACAGACACACATACACACACCTGTGCAGAATCTTTGGAGGACTTCTAAAATGTCGTTTATAAACACACACACACACACACACATCCCTTGCAGAATCTCTAGAGGGATTCAGACTTCGTGTCCTTTTTACACACACACACACACACACACATCCTTGCAGGAACTCTACAGCGATTCTAAATTCCTATCCTTTTACACACGAACACACACACTCACACGCTTGCATAATGCCTGCAGGGCTTCTGTCTTCATGTCCTTTTTATACACACACACAGACACACAACCTTGCACAATCTCTAGAGTTCTTTTGATTTCTTGTCCTTTATACACACACACACACACTCACACAAACACATCATTCCAGAATCTCTAGAGGGTTTCTGACTTTTTTCTTTACACACACACACACACACACACACACACACCTTTGCAGAAACTATGGAGTGTTTCTGACTTCATGTGTACTTTTTACACACACACACACACACATACAACCTTGCAGAATCTCTGGAGGGCTTCTGATTTTGTGTCCTTTTTACACAAACATACACACATACACACACCCTTGAAGAATCTCTAGAGGGCTTCTGACTTCGTGTCTTTTTACACAAACACACACACACACCACACACATATACACTTTGGTAGAATCTCTGGATGGTGGCTGACTTGCTGTCCTTTTTACACACACACACACACACACACACAAACACTTGAAGAATATCTAGAGGGTTTTTGAATTTGTGTCTGTTTACTCACACACACACACACACACACACACTTACAGAACCTCTGGACGGCTTCAGACTCCATGTCCTTTTTACACACACACACACACACACACACACACACACACACACACACACATACACTTTTGCAGAATCAATAGTCGGCTTATGACTTGGTGTCTTTTTTACACACACGCACACAGACACATACACACACCTGTGCAGAATCTGTGGAGGACTTCTAACAACATGTCCTTTTTGCACACACACACACACACACACACAAAGACATACTCTTCCAGGATCTCTAGAGTGCTTCTGACTTGGTGTCCTTTATACACACACACGCACATACACCCTTCCAGAACTCTACAAGGATTCTGACTTCATGTCCTTTTTACACACACACACTCACACACAAACACACCATTGCAGAATCAATAGAGGGCTTCTGACTTCATGTCCTTTTTAAACAGACACACACACACACCCTTACAGAACCTCTGGAGGGCTTCTGATTTCATGTCCTTTTTACAAACACCCCCCCACACAAACGACCTTGCAGAATTTCTAGAGGGCTTCTGACTTTGTGACCTTATTACACACGCACACACTCACACACATAAAACCTTGCAGAATCTCTTGAGAGCTTCATACTTGGTCTCCTTTTTACAAAAACACACACACATCATGGCAGAATCTCTAGATGGCTTCTGACTTCAGGATCTTTATACACACACACACACACACACACACACACACCTTTGCAGAAACTATGGAGTGTTTCTGACTTCATGTGTCCTTTTTACACACACTCACACACACACCCTTGCAGAATCTCTTGAGGCCTTCTGACGTCATGTCCTTGTTAAACACACACACACACACACACACACACACACTTGCATAATCTCTGGAGGGCTTCTGACTTCGTGTCCTTTTTACACACACACACTCACACACACACCCTCCCTCACACTGATACTCATACCTTTGGAAAATTCCTAGAGGGCTTCTGACTTCCTGTCCTTTTTACACACACACACACACACACACACACACATCCTTGCAGAATTCCTGGATGGCTTCTTACTTTGTGTCCTTTTTAAACACACACACACACACACACACACACACACACAGATACACACACCCTTGCAGAAATTCTAGAGGGCTTCGGACTTCGTGTTCTTTTTACGCACACACACACACATACACACAGACATGCACGCACCCTTGCAGAGTCTCTGGAATGCTTCTGACTTCGTGTTCTTTTTACACACACACACACACACACACACACACACACACACACACACACATACATGCATCCTTGCAGAATCGCAGGAATTCATCTCACGTCATGGAGTTTATACACATACACATACACACTCAAACTCATTCCCTTGCAAAATCACTTGAGGGTTTCTTACTTCGTGTTCTTTTTACAAACATACTTAAAACACACACAGACACACCCTTGCAGGATCTCTAGAGGGCTTCTGACTTGGTGTCCTTTTTACACACACGCACACAGACACACATACACACACCTGTGCAGAATCTTTGGAGGACTTCTAAAATGTCGTTTATAAACACACACATATCCATTGCAGAATCTCTAGAGGGATTCAGACTTCGTGTCCTTTTTACACACACACACACACACACATCCTTGCAGGAACTCTACAGCGATTCTAAATTCCTATCCTTTTACACACGCACACACACACTCACACGCTTGCATAATGCCTGCAGGGCTTCTGTCTTCATGTCCTTTTATACACACACACAGACACACAACCTTGCACAATCTCTAGAGTCCTTTTGATTTCTTGTCCTTTTTACACACACACACACACACACACACACACACTTCCAGAATCTCTAGAGGGCTTCTGACGTCATGTCCTTGTTAAACACATACACACACACACACACACACACATCCTTGCAGAATTCCTGGATGGATTCTTACTTTGTGTCCTTTTTAAACACACACACACACACACACACACACACACCCTTGCAGAATATCTAGAGGGTTTCTGAATGTGTGTCCGTTTCACATACACACACACACACACACACACATCCACACCCTTACAGAACCTCTGGACGGCTTCAGACTCCATGTCCTTTTTACACACTCACACACACACACACACACACTTTTTGCAGAATCAATAGTCGGCTTCTGACTTAGTGTCCTTTTTTCACACACGCACACAGACACACACATACACTTTTGCAGAATCAATAGTCGGCTTCTGACTTGGTGTCCTTTTTACACACACGCACACAGACCCATACACACACCTGTGCAGAATCTGTGGAGGACTTCTAACAACATGTCCTTTTTACACACACACACACACACAAAGACATACTCTTGCAGGATCTCTAGATTGCTTCTGACTTGGTGTCCTTTATACACACACACACACATACACCCTTCCAGAACTCTACAAGGATTCTGACTTCATGTCCTTTTTACACACACACACACACACACACACACACACACACACACATGCATCCTTGCAGAATCGCAGGAATTCATCTCACGTCATGTAATTTATACACATACACTCAAACTTATTCCCTTGCAAAATCACTTGAGGGTTTCTTACTTCGTGTTCTTTTTACAAACATACTTAAAACACACACAGACACACCCTTGCAGGATCTCTAGAGGGCTTCTGACTTGGTGTCCTTTTTACACACACGCACACAGACACACATACACACACCTGTGCAGAATCTTTGGAGGACTTCTAAAATGTCGTTTATAAACACACACACACACACACATCCCTTGTAGAATCTCTAGAGGGATTCAGACTTCGTGTCCTTTTTACACACACACACACACACACACATCCTTGCAGGAACTCTACAGCGATTCTAAATTCCTATCCTTTTACACACGAACACACACACTCACACGCTTGCATAATGCCTGCAGGGCTTCTGTCTTCATGTCCTTTTTATACACACACACAGACACACAACCTTGCACAATCTCTAGAGTTCTTTTGATTTCTTGTCCTTTATACACACACACACACACTCACACAAACACATCATTCCAGAATCTCTAGAGGGTTTCTGACTTTTTTCTTTACACACACACACACACACACACACACACACACCTTTGCAGAAACTATGGAGTGTTTCTGACTTCATGTGTACTTTTTACACACACACACACACACACATACAACCTTGCAGAATCTCTGGAGGGCTTCTGATTTTGTGTCCTTTTTACACAAACATACACACATACACACACCCTTGAAGAATCTCTAGAGGGCTTCTGACTTCGTGTCTTTTTACACAAACACACACACACACCACACACACATACACTTTGGTAGAATCTCTGGATGGTGGCTGACTTGCTGTCCTTTTTACACACACACACACACACACACACACACAAACACTTGAAGAATATCTAGAGGGTTTTTGAATTTGTGTCTGTTTACTCACACACACACACACACACACACACTTACAGAACCTCTGGACGGCTTCAGACTCCATGTCCTTTTTACACACACACACACACACACACACACACACACACATACACTTTTGCAGAATCAATAGTCGGCTTATGACTTGGTGTCTTTTTTACACACACGCACACAGACACATACACACACCTGTGCAGAATCTGTGGAGGACTTCTAACAACATGTCCTTTTTACACACACACACACACACAAAGACATACTCTTGCAGGATCTCTAGAGTGCTTCTGACTTGGTGTCCTTTATACACACACACACACACATACACCCTTCCAGAACTCTACAAGGATTCTGACTTCATGTCCTTTTTACACACACACACACACACACACACAAACTCATTTTCTTGCCAAATCTCTGCAGTCCTTCTGACTTCGTGTCCTTTTTAAACACACACACACACACACATACACTTGTAGAATCTCTGGAGGACTTCTGATTTCATGTCCTTATTGCACACACACTCCCTCACTCTCACTCTGGAGGACTTCTGATTTCATGTCCTTATTACACACACACACACACACACACACACACACACACTCCCTCACTCTCACACTCATACCTTTCCAGAAAACCTAGAGGGCTTCTGATTTCATGTCCTTTTAACACAACATACTCACCCTTGCAGAATCTCTAGAGGGCTTCTGACTTCCTGTACTTTTGACACACACACACACACACAAACACCCTTGTAGAATCTCCAGACATTTTCTGACTTCGTGTTGTTTTCACACATACACACACACACACTCTGGCAGAATCTCTGGAGGGCTTCTAATATGGTTTACTTATTTCAAACACAACAAACACACACACACAGACCTTTGCATAATCAATATTGGGCTTCTGACTTCGTGTAATTTTTACCCTCACACACAAACACACACACACACATACAACCTTGCAGAATCTCTGGAGGGCTTCTGACTTTGTGTCCTTTTTACACAAACATACACACATACACACACCCTTGAAGAATCTCTAGTGGGCTTCTGACTTCGTGTCTTTTTACACAAACACACACACACCAAACACACATACACCCTGGTAGAATCTCTGGATGGTGGCTGACTTGCTGTCCTTTTTACACACACACACACACACACACACAAACACTTGAAGAATATCTAGAGGGTTTCTGAATTTGTGTCTTTTTACACACACACACACACACACACACACACACACACACACTTACAGAACCTCTGGATGGCTTCAGACTCCATGTCCTTTTTACACACACACACACTTTTGCAGAATTAATAGTCGGTTTCTGATATGGTATCCTTTTTACACAAACGCACACAGACACATACACACACCTGTGCAGAATCTGTGGAGGACTTCTAACAACATGTCCTTTTTACACACACACACACACACACACACATACATGCATCCTTGCAGAATCGCAGGAATTCATCTCACGTCATGGAGTTTATACACATACACATACACACTCAAACTCATTCCCTTGCAAAATCACTTGAGGGTTTCTTACTTCGTGTTCTTTTTACAAACATACTTAAAACACACACAGACACACCCTTGCAGGATCTCTAGAGGGCTTCTGACTTGGTGTCCTTTTTACACACACGCACACAGACACACATACACACACCTGTGCAGAATCTTTGGAGGACTTCTAAAATGTCGTTTATAAACACACACATATCCATTGCAGAATCTCTAGAGGGATTCAGACTTCGTGTCCTTTTTACACACACACACACACACACATCCTTGCAGGAACTCTACAGCGATTCTAAATTCCTATCCTTTTACACACGCACACACACACTCACACGCTTGCATAATGCCTGCAGGGCTTCTGTCTTCATGTCCTTTTATACACACACACAGACACACAACCTTGCACAATCTCTAGAGTCCTTTTGATTTCTTGTCCTTTTTACACACACACACACACACACACACACTTCCAGAATCTCTAGAGGGCTTCTGACGTCATGTCCTTGTTAAACACATACACACACACACACACACACACACATCCTTGCAGAATTCCTGGATGGATTCTTACTTTGTGTCCTTTTTAAACACACACACACACACACACACACACACCCTTGCAGAATATCTAGAGGGTTTCTGAATGTGTGTCCGTTTCACATACACACACACACACACACACACACATCCACACCCTTACAGAACCTCTGGACGGCTTCAGACTCCATGTCCTTTTTACACACTCACACACACACACACACACACTTTTTGCAGAATCAATAGTCGGCTTCTGACTTAGTGTCCTTTTTTCACACACGCACACAGACACACACATACACTTTTGCAGAATCAATAGTCGGCTTCTGACTTGGTGTCCTTTTTACACACACGCACACAGACCCATACACACACCTGTGCAGAATCTGTGGAGGACTTCTAACAACATGTCCTTTTTACACACACACACACACACAAAGACATACTCTTGCAGGATCTCTAGATTGCTTCTGACTTGGTGTCCTTTATACACACACACACACATACACCCTTCCAGAACTCTACAAGGATTCTGACTTCATGTCCTTTTTACACACACACACACACACACACACACACACACACACACACATGCATCCTTGCAGAATCGCAGGAATTCATCTCACGTCATGTAATTTATACACATACACTCAAACTTATTCCCTTGCAAAATCACTTGAGGGTTTCTTACTTCGTGTTCTTTTTACAAACATACTTAAAACACACACAGACACACCCTTGCAGGATCTCTAGAGGGCTTCTGACTTGGTGTCCTTTTTACACACACGCACACAGACACACATACACACACCTGTGCAGAATCTTTGGAGGACTTCTAAAATGTCGTTTATAAACACACACACACACACACATCCCTTGTAGAATCTCTAGAGGGATTCAGACTTCGTGTCCTTTTTACACACACACACACACACACACATCCTTGCAGGAACTCTACAGCGATTCTAAATTCCTATCCTTTTACACACGAACACACACACTCACACGCTTGCATAATGCCTGCAGGGCTTCTGTCTTCATGTCCTTTTTATACACACACACAGACACACAACCTTGCACAATCTCTAGAGTTCTTTTGATTTCTTGTCCTTTATACACACACACACACACTCACACAAACACATCATTCCAGAATCTCTAGAGGGTTTCTGACTTTTTTCTTTACACACACACACACACACACACACACACACACCTTTGCAGAAACTATGGAGTGTTTCTGACTTCATGTGTACTTTTTACACACACACACACACACACATACAACCTTGCAGAATCTCTGGAGGGCTTCTGATTTTGTGTCCTTTTTACACAAACATACACACATACACACACCCTTGAAGAATCTCTAGAGGGCTTCTGACTTCGTGTCTTTTTACACAAACACACACACACACCACACACACATACACTTTGGTAGAATCTCTGGATGGTGGCTGACTTGCTGTCCTTTTTACACACACACACACACACACACACACAAACACTTGAAGAATATCTAGAGGGTTTTTGAATTTGTGTCTGTTTACTCACACACACACACACACACACACACTTACAGAACCTCTGGACGGCTTCAGACTCCATGTCCTTTTTACACACACACACACACACACACACACACACACACACATACACTTTTGCAGAATCAATAGTCGGCTTATGACTTGGTGTCTTTTTTACACACACGCACACAGACACATACACACACCTGTGCAGAATCTGTGGAGGACTTCTAACAACATGTCCTTTTTACACACACACACACACACAAAGACATACTCTTGCAGGATCTCTAGAGTGCTTCTGACTTGGTGTCCTTTATACACACACACACACACATACACCCTTCCAGAACTCTACAAGGATTCTGACTTCATGTCCTTTTTACACACACACACACACACACACACAAACTCATTTTCTTGCCAAATCTCTGCAGTCCTTCTGACTTCGTGTCCTTTTTAAACACACACACACACACACATACACTTGTAGAATCTCTGGAGGACTTCTGATTTCATGTCCTTATTGCACACACACTCCCTCACTCTCACTCTGGAGGACTTCTGATTTCATGTCCTTATTACACACACACACACACACACACACACACACACACTCCCTCACTCTCACACTCATACCTTTCCAGAAAACCTAGAGGGCTTCTGATTTCATGTCCTTTTAACACAACATACTCACCCTTGCAGAATCTCTAGAGGGCTTCTGACTTCCTGTACTTTTGACACACACACACACACACAAACACCCTTGTAGAATCTCCAGACATTTTCTGACTTCGTGTTGTTTTCACACATACACACACACACACTCTGGCAGAATCTCTGGAGGGCTTCTAATATGGTTTACTTATTTCAAACACAACAAACACACACACACAGACCTTTGCATAATCAATATTGGGCTTCTGACTTCGTGTAATTTTTACCCTCACACACAAACACACACACACACATACAACCTTGCAGAATCTCTGGAGGGCTTCTGACTTTGTGTCCTTTTTACACAAACATACACACATACACACACCCTTGAAGAATCTCTAGTGGGCTTCTGACTTCGTGTCTTTTTACACAAACACACACACACCAAACACACATACACCCTGGTAGAATCTCTGGATGGTGGCTGACTTGCTGTCCTTTTTACACACACACACACACACACACACAAACACTTGAAGAATATCTAGAGGGTTTCTGAATTTGTGTCTTTTTACACACACACACACACACACACACACACACACACACTTACAGAACCTCTGGATGGCTTCAGACTCCATGTCCTTTTTACACACACACACACTTTTGCAGAATTAATAGTCGGTTTCTGATATGGTATCCTTTTTACACAAACGCACACAGACACATACACACACCTGTGCAGAATCTGTGGAGGACTTCTAACAACATGTCCTTTTTACACACACACACACACACACACACATACATGCATCCTTGCAGAATCGCAGGAATTCATCTCACGTCATGGAGTTTATACACATACACATACACACTCAAACTCATTCCCTTGCAAAATCACTTGAGGGTTTCTTACTTCGTGTTCTTTTTACAAACATACTTAAAACACACACAGACACACCCTTGCAGGATCTCTAGAGGGCTTCTGACTTGGTGTCCTTTTTACACACACGCACACAGACACACATACACACACCTGTGCAGAATCTTTGGAGGACTTCTAAAATGTCGTTTATAAACACACACATATCCATTGCAGAATCTCTAGAGGGATTCAGACTTCGTGTCCTTTTTACACACACACACACACACACATCCTTGCAGGAACTCTACAGCGATTCTAAATTCCTATCCTTTTACACACGCACACACACACTCACACGCTTGCATAATGCCTGCAGGGCTTCTGTCTTCATGTCCTTTTATACACACACACAGACACACAACCTTGCACAATCTCTAGAGTCCTTTTGATTTCTTGTCCTTTTTACACACACACACACACACACACACACACTTCCAGAATCTCTAGAGGGCTTCTGACGTCATGTCCTTGTTAAACACATACACACACACACACACACACACACATCCTTGCAGAATTCCTGGATGGATTCTTACTTTGTGTCCTTTTTAAACACACACACACACACACACACACACCCTTGCAGAATATCTAGAGGGTTTCTGAATGTGTGTCCGTTTCACATACACACACACACACACACACACACATCCACACCCTTACAGAACCTCTGGACGGCTTCAGACTCCATGTCCTTTTTACACACTCACACACACACACACACACACTTTTTGCAGAATCAATAGTCGGCTTCTGACTTAGTGTCCTTTTTTCACACACGCACACAGACACACACATACACTTTTGCAGAATCAATAGTCGGCTTCTGACTTGGTGTCCTTTTTACACACACGCACACAGACCCATACACACACCTGTGCAGAATCTGTGGAGGACTTCTAACAACATGTCCTTTTTACACACACACACACACACAAAGACATACTCTTGCAGGATCTCTAGATTGCTTCTGACTTGGTGTCCTTTATACACACACACACACATACACCCTTCCAGAACTCTACAAGGATTCTGACTTCATGTCCTTTTTACACACACACACACACACACACACACACACACACACACACACATGCATCCTTGCAGAATCGCAGGAATTCATCTCACGTCATGTAATTTATACACATACACTCAAACTTATTCCCTTGCAAAATCACTTGAGGGTTTCTTACTTCGTGTTCTTTTTACAAACATACTTAAAACACACACAGACACACCCTTGCAGGATCTCTAGAGGGCTTCTGACTTGGTGTCCTTTTTACACACACGCACACAGACACACATACACACACCTGTGCAGAATCTTTGGAGGACTTCTAAAATGTCGTTTATAAACACACACACACACACACATCCCTTGCAGAATCTCTAGAGGGATTCAGACTTCGTGTCCTTTTTACACACACACACACACACACACACACATCCTTGCAGGAACTCTACAGCGATTCTAAATTCCTATCCTTTTACACACGAACACACACACTCACACGCTTGCATAATGCCTGCAGGGCTTCTGTCTTCATGTCCTTTTTATACACACACACAGACACACAACCTTGCACAATCTCTAGAGTTCTTTTGATTTCTTGTCCTTTATACACACACACACACACTCACACAAACACATCATTCCAGAATCTCTAGAGGGTTTCTGACTTTTTTCTTTACACACACACACACACACACACACACACACACACCTTTGCAGAAACTATGGAGTGTTTCTGACTGCATGTGTACTTTTTACACACACACACACACACACATACAACCTTGCAGAATCTCTGGAGGGCTTCTGATTTTGTGTCCTTTTTACACAAACATACACACATACACACACCCTTGAAGAATCTCTAGAGGGCTTCTGACTTCGTGTCTTTTTACACAAACACACACACACACCACACACACATACACTTTGGTAGAATCTCTGGATGGTGGCTGACTTGCTGTCCTTTTTACACACACACACACACACACACACAAACACTTGAAGAATATCTAGAGGGTTTTTGAATTTGTGTCTGTTTACTCACACACACACACACACACACACACTTACAGAACCTCTGGACGGCTTCAGACTCCATGTCCTTTTTACACACACACACACACACACACACACACACACATACACTTTTGCAGAATCAATAGTCGGCTTATGACTTGGTGTCTTTTTTACACACACGCACACAGACACATACACACACCTGTGCAGAATCTGTGGAGGACTTCTAACAACATGTCCTTTTTACACACACACACACACACAAAGACATACTCTTGCAGGATCTCTAGAGTGCTTCTGACTTGGTGTCCTTTATACACACACACACACACATACACCCTTCCAGAACTCTACAAGGATTCTGACTTCATGTCCTTTTTACACACACACACACACACTCACACACACACACAAACTCATTTTCTTGCCAAATCTCTGCAGTCCTTCTGACTTCGTGTCCTTTTTAAACACACACACACACACACATACACTTGTAGAATCTCTGGAGGACTTCTGATTTCATGTCCTTATTGCACACACACTCCCTCACTCTCACTCTGGAGGACTTCTGATTTCATGTCCTTATTACACACACACACACACACACACACACACACACACTCCCTCACTCTCACACTCATACCTTTCCAGAAAACCTAGAGGGCTTCTGATTTCATGTCCTTTTAACACAACATACTCACCCTTGCAGAATCTCTAGAGGGCTTCTGACTTCCTGTACTTTTGACACACACACACACACACAAACACCCTTGTAGAATCTCCAGACATTTTCTGACTTCGTGTTGTTTTCACACATACACACACACACACTCTGGCAGAATCTCTGGAGGGCTTCTAATATGGTTTACTTATTTCAAACACAACAAACACACACACACACACAGACCTTTGCATAATCAATATTGGGCTTCTGACTTCGTGTAATTTTTACCCTCACACACAAACACACACACACACATACAACCTTGCAGAATCTCTGGAGGGCTTCTGACTTTGTGTCCTTTTTACACAAACATACACACATACACACACCCTTGAAGAATCTCTAGTGGGCTTCTGACTTCGTGTCTTTTTACACAAACACACACACACCAAACACACATACACCCTGGTAGAATCTCTGGATGGTGGCTGACTTGCTGTCCTTTTTACACACACACACACACACACACAAACACTTGAAGAATATCTAGAGGGTTTCTGAATTTGTGTCTGTTTACACACACACACACACACACACACCCTTACAGAACCTCTGGACGGCTTCAGATTCCATGTCCTTTTTACACACACACACACACACACACACACACACTTTTGCAGAATCAATAGTCGGCTTCTGACTTGGTATCCTTTTTACACACACACACAGACAGACACACATACACACACCTGTGCAGAATCTGTGGAGGACTTCTAACAACATGTCCTTTTTACACACACACACACACACACACACTCAAAGATATACTCTTGCAGGATCTCTAGAGTGCTTCTGACTTGGTGTCCTTTATACACACACACACATACACCCTTCCAGAACTCTACAAGGATTCTGACTTCATGTCCTTTTTACACACACACACACACACACACACACACACACAAATTCATTTTCTTGCCAAATCTCTGCAGTCCTTCTGACTTCGTGTCCTTTTTAAACACACACACACACACACACACACACACTTGTAGAATCTCTGGAGGACTTCTGATTTCATGTCCTTTTTACACACACACACACACACTCCCTCACTCTCACACTGATACCTTTCCAGAAAACCTAGAGGGCTTCTGATTTCATGTCCTTTTAACACAACACACTCACCCTTGCAGAATCTCTAGAGAGCTTCTGACTTCCTGTACTTTTGACACACACACACACAAACACCCTTGCAGAATCTCCAGACATTTTCTGACTTCGTGTTTTTTTCACACATACACACACACACACTCTGGTAGAATCTCTGGAGGGCTTCTAATATGGTTTACTTATTTCAAACACAACAAACACACACACACACACACAGACCTTTGCATAATCCATATTGGGCTTCTGACTTCGTGTAATTTTTACCCTCACACACAAACGCACACACACACATACACACACACATACAACCTTGCAGAATCTCTGGAGGGCTCCTGACTTTGTGTCCTTTTTACACAAACATACACACATACACACACCCTTGAAGAATCTCTAGAGGGCTTCTGACTTCGTGTCTTTTTACACAAACACACACACACCAAACACACATACACCCTGGTAGAATCTCTGGATGGTGGCTGACTTGCTGTCCTTTTTACACACACACACACACACACAAACACCCTTGCAGAATATCTAGAGGGTTTCTGAATTTGTGTCTGTTTACACACACACACACACACACACCCTTACAGAACCTCTGGACAGCTTCAGACTCCATGTCCTTTTTACACACACACACACACACACATACACTTGCAGAATCAATAGTCGGCTTCTGACTTGGTGTCTTTTTTACACACACGCACACAGACACATACACACACCTGTGCAGAATCTGTGGAGGACTTCTAACAACATGTCCTTTTTACACACACACACACACACACACACACACACACACAAAGACATACTCTTGCAGGATCTCTAGAGTGCTTCTGACTTGGTGTCCTTTATACACACACACACATACACCCTTCCAGAACTCTACAATGATTCTGATTTCATGTCCTTTTTACACACACACACACACACACACACAAACACACCATTGCAGAATCAATAGAGGGCTTCTGACTTCATGTCTTTTTTATACACACACACACACACCCTTACAGAACCTCTGGAGGGCTTCTGATTTCATGTCCTTTTTTCACACACACACACACACACACACACACTTTTGCAGAATCAATAGTCGGTTTCTGACTTTGTGTCCTTTTTACAAACACCCACACACACACACGCCCTTGCAGAAATTCTAGAGGGCTTCTGAATTTGTGACCTTATTACACACGCACACACTCACACACATAAAACCTTGCAGAATCTCTTGAGAGCTTCATACTTGGTCTCCTTTTTACAAACACACACACACACCATGGCAGAATCTCTAGATGGCTTCTGACTTCAGGATCTTTTTACACACACACACACACACACACACACACACCTTTGCAGAAACTATGGAGTGTTTCTGACTTCATGTGTCCTTTTTACACACACTCTCACACACACACACACACCCTTGCAGAATCTCTTGAGGGCTTCTGACGTCATGTCCTTGTTACACAAACACACACTTGCATAATCTCTGGGGGGTCTGACTTCGTATCCTTTTTACACACACACACTCACACACACACCCTCCCTCACACTGATACTCATACCTTTGTAAAATTCCTAGAGGGCTTCTGACTTCCTTACCTTTTTATACACACACACACACACACACTCACACACATCCTTGCAGAATTCCTGGATGGATTCTTACTTTGTGTCATTTTTAAAAACACACACACACACACACACACACACACACACACTCCAAACTCATTTTCTTGCAAAATCTCTGCAGTCCTTCTGACTTCGTGTCCTTTTTAAACACACACACACACACACACACATACACTTGTAGAATCTCTGGAGGACTTCTGATTTCATGTCCTTATTACACACACACACACACACACACACTCCCTCACTCTCACTCTGGAGGACTTCTGATTTCATGTCCTTATTACACACACACACACACACACACACACACACTCCCTCACTCTCACACTCATACCTTTCCAGAAAACCTAGAGGGCTTCTGATTTCGTGTCCTTTTAACACAACACACTCACCCTTGCAGAATCTCTAGAGGGCTTCTGACTTCCTGTACTTTTGACACACACAGACACCCTTGCAGAATCTCCAGACATTTTCTGACTTCGTGTTGTTTTCACACATACACACACACACACACACTCTGGCAGAATCTCTGGAGGGCTTCTAATATGGTTTACTTATTTCAAACACAACAAACACACACACACAGACCTTTGCATAATCAATATTGGGCTTCTGACTTCGTGTAATTTTTACCCTCACACACACACACACATACAACCTTGCAGAATCTCTGGAGGGCTTCTGACTTTGTGTCCTTTTTACACAAACATACACACATACACACACCCTTGAAGAATCTCTAGAGGGCTTCTGACTTCGTGTCTTTTTACACAAACACACACACACCACACACACATACACCCTTGTAGAATCTCTGGATGGTGGCTGACTTGCTGTCCTTTTTACACACACACACACACACACAAACCCTTGCAGAATATCTAGAGGGTTTCTGAATTTGTGTCTGTTGTACACACACACACACACACACACACCCTTACAGAACCTCTGGACGGCTTCAGATTCCATGTCCTTTTTACACACACACACACACACACACACACACACTTTTGCAGAATCAATAGTCGGCTTCTGACTTGGTATCCTTTTTACACACACACACAGACAGACACACATACACACACCTGTGCAGAATCTGTGGAGGACTTCTAACAACATGTCCTTTTTACACACACACACACACACACACACTCAAAGATATACTCTTGCAGGATCTCTAGAGTGCTTCTGACTTGGTGTCCTTTATACACACACACACATACACCCTTCCAGAACTCTACAAGGATTCTGACTTCATGTCCTTTTTACACACACACACACACACACACACAAATTCATTTTCTTGCCAAATCTCTGCAGTCCTTCTGACTTCGTGTCCTTTTTAAACACACACACACACACACACACACACTTGTAGAATCTCTGGAGGACTTCTGATTTCATGTCCTTTTTACACACACACACACACACTCCCTCACTCTCACACTGATACCTTTCCAGAAAACCTAGAGGGCTTCTGATTTCATGTCCTTTTAACACAACACACTCACCCTTGCAGAATCTCTAGAGAGCTTCTGACTTCCTGTACTTTTGACACACACACACACAAACACCCTTGCAGAATCTCCAGACATTTTCTGACTTCGTGTTGTTTTCACACATACACACACACACACTCTGGTAGAATCTCTGGAGGGCTTCTAATATGGTTTACTTATTTCAAACACAACAAACACACACACACACACAGACCTTTGCATAATCCATATTGGGCTTCTGACTTTGTGTAATTTTTACCCTCACA
>NW_027458728.1:465000-467500 GCF_050624435.1 Tenrec ecaudatus
TTCACACATACACACACACACACACACTCTGGCAGAATCTCTGGAGGGCTTCTAATATGGTTTACTTATTTCAAACACAACAAACACACACACACAGACCTTTGCATAATCAATATTGGGCTTCTGACTTCGTGTAATTTTTACCCTCACACACAAACACACACATACAACCTTGCAGAATCTCTGGAGGGCTTCTGACTTTGTGTCATTTTTACACAAACATACACACATACACACACCCTTGAAGAATCTCTAGAGGGCTTCTGACTTCGTGTCTTTTTACACAAACACACACACACCACACACACATACACCCTTGTAGAATCTCTGGATGGTGGCTGACTTGCTGTCCTTTTTACACACACACACACACACACACACACAAACCCTTGCAGAATATCTAGAGGGTTTCTGAATTTGTGTCTGTTGTACACATACACACACACCCTTACAGAACCTCTGGACGGCTTCAGATTCCATGTCCTTTTTACACACACACACACACACACACACACGCACACACTTTTCCAGAATCAATAGTCGGCTTCTGACTTGGTATCCTTTTTACACACACGCAGACAGACACACATACACACACCTGTGCAGAATCTGTGGAGGACTTCTAACAACATGTCCTTTTTACACACACACACACACACACACACACACACACAAAGATATACTCTTGCAGGATCTCTAGAGTGCTTCTGACTTGGTGTCCTTTATACACACACACACATACACCCTTCCAGAACTCTACAAGGATTCTGATATCATGTCCTTTTTACACACACACACACACACACACACACACACACACACACATTAATTTTCTTGCCAAATCTCTGCAGTCCTTCTGACTTCGTGTCCTTTTTAAACACACACACACACACACACACACTTGTAGAATCTCTGGAGGACTTCTGATTTCATGTCCTTTTTACACACACACACACACACACTCCCTCACTCTCACACTCATACCTTTCCAGAAAACCTAGAGGGCTTCTGATTTCATGTCCTTTTAACACAACACACTCACCCTTGCAGAATCTCTAGAGGGCTTCTGACTTCCTGTACTTTTGACACACACACACACAAACACCCTTGCAGAATCTCCAGATATTTTCTGACTTCGTGTTGTTTTCACACATACACACACACACACTCTGGTAGAATCTCTGGAGGGCTTCTAATATGGTTTACTTATTTCAAACACAACACACACACACACACACACAGACCTTTGCATAATCAATATTGGGCTTCTGACTTCGTGTAATTTTTACCCTCACACACAAACGCACACACACACACACACACACACACATACAACCTTGCAGAATCTCTGGAGGGCTTCTGACTTTGTGTTCTTTTTACACAAACATACACACATACACACACCCTTGAAGAATCTGTAGAGGGCTTCTGACTTCGTGTCTTTTTACACAAACACACACACACCAAACACACATACACCCTGGTAGAATCTCTGGATGGTGGCTGACTTGCTGTCCTTTTTACACACACACACACACACACACACACACAAACACCCTTGCAGAATATCTAGAGGGTTTCTGAATTTGTGTCTGTTTACACACACACACACACACACACCCTTACAGAACCTCTGGACGGCTTCAGACTCCATGTCCTTTTTACACACACACACACTTTTGCAGAATCAATAGTCGGTTTCTGATATGGTATCCTTTTTACACACACGCACACAGACACATACACACACCTGTGCAGAATCTGTGGAGGACTTCTAACAACATGTCCTTTTTACACACACACACACACACACACACACACACACACAAAGACATACTCTTGCAGGATCTCTAGAGTGCTTCTGACTTGGTGTCCTTTATACACACATACACACATACACCCTTCCAGAACTCTACAGTGATTCTGACTTTATGTCCTTTTTACACACACACACACACACACACAAACACACCATTGCAGAATCAATAGAGGTCTTCTGACTTCATGTCCTTTTTACACACACACACACACACACACCCTTACAGAACCTCTGGAGGGCTTCTGATTTCGTGTCCTTTTTACACACACACACACACACACACACACTTTTGCAGAATCAATAGTCGGCTTCTGACTTCGTGTCCTTTTTACAAACACACACACACACACACACCCTTGCAGAATTTCTAGAGGGCTTCTGAATTTGTGACCTTATTACACACGCACACACTCACACACATAAAACCTTGCAGAATCTCTTGAGAGCTTCATACTTGGTCTCCTTTTTACAAACACACACACACACACATCATGCAGAATCTCTAGATGGCTTCTGACTTCAGGATCTTTTTACACACACACACACACACCTTTGCAGAAACTATGGAGTGTTTCTGACTTCATGTGTCCTTTTTACACACACTCACACACACACACCCTTGCAGAATCTCTTGAGGTCTTCTGACGTCATGTCCTTGTTACACGCACACACTTGCATAAT
>NW_027458728.1:472500-475000 GCF_050624435.1 Tenrec ecaudatus
CACACACCTTTGCAGAAACTATGGAGTGTTTCTGACTTCATGTGTCCTTTTTACACACACTCTCTCACACACACACACCCTTGCAGAATCTCTTGAGGGCTTCTGACGTCATGTCCTTGTTACACAAACACACACTTGCATAATCTCTGGGGGGTCTGACTTCGTATCCTTTTTACACACACACACTCACACACACACCCTCCCTCACACTGATACTCATACCTTTGTAAAATTCCTAGAGGGCTTCTGACTTCCTTACCTTTTTATACACACACACACACACACACACACTCACACACATCCTTGCAGAATTCCTGGATGGATTCTTACTTTGTGTCATTTTTAAACACACACACACACACACACACACTCCAAACTCATTTTCTTGCAAAATCTCTGCAGTCCTTCTGACTTCGTGTCCTTTTTAAACACACACACACACACACACATACACTTGTAGAATCTCTGGAGGACTTCTGATTTCATGTCCTTATTACACACACACACACACACACTCCCTCACTCTCACTCTGGAGGACTTCTGATTTCATGTCCTTATTACACACACACACACACACACACACACACACTCCCTCACTCTCACACTCATACCTTTCCAGAAAACCTAGAGGGCTTCTGATTTCGTGTCCTTTTAACACAACACACTCACCCTTGCAGAATCTCTAGAGGGCTTCTGACTTCCTGTACTTTTGACACACACAGACACCCTTGCAGAATCTCCAGACATTTTCTGACTTCGTGTTGTTTTCACACATACACACACACACACACACTCTGGCAGAATCTCTGGAGGGCTTCTAATATGGTTTACTTATTTCAAACACAACAAAGACACACACACAGACCTTTGCATAATCAATATTGGGCTTCTGACTTCGTGTAATTTTTACCCTCACACACAAACACACACACACACATACAACCTTGCAGAATCTCTGGAGGGCTTCTGACTTTGTGTCCTTTTTACACAAACATACACACACCCTTGAAGAATCTCTAGAGGGCTTCTGACTTCGTGTATTTTTACACAAACACACACACACACCAAACACACATACACCCTGGTAGAATCTCTGGATGGTGGCTGACTTGCTGTCCTTTTTACACACACACACACACACACACACACAAACACTTGAAGAATATCTAGAGGGTTTCTGAATTTATGTCTGTTTACACACACACACACTTACAGAACCTCTGGACGGCTTCAGACTCCATGTCCTTTTTACTCACACACACACACACACACACACACACACACACACTTTTGCAGAATCAATAGTCGGCTTCTGACTTGGTATCCTTTTTACACACACGCACACAAACACATACACACACCTTTGCAGAATTTGTGGAGGACTTCTAACAACATGTCCTTTTTACACACACACACACACACACACACACACACACACACACAAGACATACTCTTGCAGGATCTCTAGAGTGCTTCTGACTTGGTGTCCTTTATACACACACACACACATACACCCTTCCAGAACTCTACAAGGGTTCTGACTTCATGTCCTTTTTACACACACACACACACACACACACCCTTACAGAACCTCTGGAGGGCTTCTGATTTCATGTCCTTTTTACACACACACACACACACACACAAACACACACTTTTGCAGAATCAATAGTCGGCTTCTGACTTCGTGTCCTTTTTACAAATACCCACAACGTCCTTGCAGAATTTCTAGAGGGCTTCTGAATTTGTGACCTTATTACACACGCACACACTCACACACATAAAACCTTGCAGAATCTCTTGAGAGCTTCATACTTGGTCTCCTTTTTACAAATACACACACACACACATCATGGCAGAATCTCTAGATGGCTTCTGACTTCAGGATCTTTTTACACACACACCTTTGCAGAAACTATGGAGTGTTTCTGACTTCATGTGTCCTTTTTACACACACTCTCACACACACACACCCTTGCAGAATCTCTTGAGGGCTTCTGACGTCATGTCCTTGTTACACACACATACACACACGCACTTGCATAATCTGTGGGGGTCTGACTTCGTGTCCTTTTTACACACACACACACTCACACACACCCTCCCTCACACTGATACTCATACCTTTGGAAAATTCCTAGAGGGCTTCTGACTTCCTTACCTTTTTACACACACACACACACACACACCCACACACACACACACATCCTTGCAGAATTCCTGGATGGATTCTTACTTTGTGTCATTTTTAAACACACACACACACACACACACACTCCAAACTCATTTTCTTGCCAAATCTCTGCAGTCCTTCTGACTTCGTGTCCTTTTTAAACACACACACACACACACACACACACACACATACACTTGTAGAATCTCTGGAGGACTTCTGATTTCATGTCCTTATTACACACACACACACACACACTCCCTCACTCTCACTCTGGAGGACTTCTGATTTCATGTCCTTATTACACACACACACACACACACACA
>NW_027458728.1:480000-482500 GCF_050624435.1 Tenrec ecaudatus
CACACACACACACACACACACACACACACACATGCATCCTTGCAGAATCGCAGGAATTCATCTCACGTCATGTAATTTATACACATACACTCAAACTTATTCCCTTGCAAAATCACTTGAGGGTTTCTTACTTCGTGTTCTTTTTACAAACATACTTAAAACACACACAGACACACCCTTGCAGGATCTCTAGAGGGCTTCTGACTTGGTGTCCTTTTTACACACACGCACACAGACACACATACACACACCTGTGCAGAATCTTTGGAGGACTTCTAAAATGTCGTTTATAAACACACACACACACACACATCCCTTGCAGAATCTCTAGAGGGATTCAGACTTCGTGTCCTTTTTACACACACACACACACACACACACATCCTTGCAGGAACTCTACAGCGATTCTAAATTCCTATCCTTTTACACACGAACACACACACTCACACGCTTGCATAATGCCTGCAGGGCTTCTGTCTTCATGTCCTTTTTATACACACACACAGACACACAACCTTGCACAATCTCTAGAGTTCTTTTGATTTCTTGTCCTTTATACACACACACACACACTCACACAAACACATCATTCCAGAATCTCTAGAGGGTTTCTGACTTTTTTCTTTACACACACACACACACACACACACACACACACACACACACACACACCTTTGCAGAAACTATGGAGTGTTTCTGACTTCATGTGTACTTTTTACACACACACACACACACACATACAACCTTGCAGAATCTCTGGAGGGCTTCTGATTTTGTGTCCTTTTTACACAAACATACACACATACACACACCCTTGAAGAATCTCTAGAGGGCTTCTGACTTCTTGTCTTTTTACACAAACACACACACACACCACACACACATACACTTTGGTAGAATCTCTGGATGGTGGCTGACTTGCTGTCCTTTTTACACACACACACACACACACACACAAACACTTGAAGAATATCTAGAGGGTTTTTGAATTTGTGTCTGTTTACTCACACACACACACACACACACACACACTTACAGAACCTCTGGACGGCTTCAGACTCCATGTCCTTTTTACACACACACACACACACACACACACACACACATACACTTTTGCAGAATCAATAGTCGGCTTATGACTTGGTGTCTTTTTTACACACACGCACACAGACACATACACACACCTGTGCAGAATCTGTGGAGGACTTCTAACAACATGTCCTTTTTGCACACACACACACACACACACAAAGACATACTCTTCCAGGATCTCTAGAGTGCTTCTGACTTGGTGTCCTTTATACACACACACGCACATACACCCTTCCAGAACTCTACAAGGATTCTGACTTCATGTCCTTTTTACACACACACACTCACACACAAACACACCATTGCAGAATCAATAGAGGGCTTCTGACTTCATGTCCTTTTTAAACAGACACACACACACACCCTTACAGAACCTCTGGAGGGCTTCTGATTTCATGTCCTTTTTACAAACACCCCCCCACACAAACGACCTTGCAGAATTTCTAGAGGGCTTCTGACTTTGTGACCTTATTACACACGCACACACTCACACACATAAAACCTTGCAGAATCTCTTGAGAGCTTCATACTTGGTCTCCTTTTTACAAAAACACACACACATCATGGCAGAATCTCTAGATGGCTTCTGACTTCAGGATCTTTTTACACACACACACACACACACACACACACCTTTGCAGAAACTATGGAGTGTTTCTGACTTCATGTGTCCTTTTTACACACACTCACACACACACCCTTGCAGAATCTCTTGAGGCCTTCTGACGTCATGTCCTTGTTAAACACACACACACACACACACACACACACACACACACTTGCATAATCTCTGGAGGGCTTCTGACTTCGTGTCCTTTTTACACACACACTCACACACACACCCTCCCTCACACTGATACTCATACCTTTGGAAAATTCCTAGAGGGCTTCTGACTTCCTGTCCTTTTTACACACACACACACACACACACACATCCTTGCAGAATTCCTGGATGGCTTCTTACTTTGTGTCCTTTTTAAACACACACACACACACACACACACACACAGATACACACACCCTTGCAGAAATTCTAGAGGGCTTCGGACTTCGTGTTCTTTTTACGCACACACACACACACACACACACAGACATGCACGCACCCTTGCAGAGTCTCTGGAATGCTTCTGACTTCGTGTTCTTTTTACACACACACACACACACACACACACACACATACATGCATCCTTGCAGAATCGCAGGAATTCATCTCACGTCATGGAGTTTATACACATACACATACACACTCAAACTCATTCCCTTGCAAAATCACTTGAGGGTTTCTTACTTCGTGTTCTTTTTACAAACATACTTAAAACACACACAGACACACCCTTGCAGGATCTCTAGAGGGCTTCTGACTTGGTGTCCTTTTTACACACACGCACACAGACACACATACACACAC
>NW_027458728.1:487500-495000 GCF_050624435.1 Tenrec ecaudatus
CACACACACACATCCTTGCAGGAACTCTACAGCGATTCTAAATTCCTATCCTTTTACACACGCACACACACACTCACACGCTTGCATAATGCCTGCAGGGCTTCTGTCTTCATGTCCTTTTATACACACACACAGACACACAACCTTGCACAATCTCTAGAGTCCTTTTGATTTCTTGTCCTTTTTACACACACACACACACACACACACACACACTTCCAGAATCTCTAGAGGGCTTCTGACGTCATGTCCTTGTTAAACACATACACACACACACACACACACACACATCCTTGCAGAATTCCTGGATGGATTCTTACTTTGTGTCCTTTTTAAACACACACACACACACACACACACACCCTTGCAGAATATCTAGAGGGTTTCTGAATGTGTGTCCGTTTCACATACACACACACACACACACACACACACATCCACACCCTTACAGAACCTCTGGACGGCTTCAGACTCCATGTCCTTTTTACACACTCACACACACACACACACACTTTTTGCAGAATCAATAGTCGGCTTCTGACTTAGTGTCCTTTTTTCACACACGCACACAGACACACACATACACTTTTGCAGAATCAATAGTCGGCTTCTGACTTGGTGTCCTTTTTACACACACGCACACAGACCCATACACACACCTGTGCAGAATCTGTGGAGGACTTCTAACAACATGTCCTTTTTACACACACACACACACACACACAAAGACATACTCTTGCAGGATCTCTAGATTGCTTCTGACTTGGTGTCCTTTATACACACACACACACATACACCCTTCCAGAACTCTACAAGGATTCTGACTTCATGTCCTTTTTACACACACACACACACACACACACACACACACACATGCATCCTTGCAGAATCGCAGGAATTCATCTCACGTCATGTAATTTATACACATACACTCAAACTTATTCCCTTGCAAAATCACTTGAGGGTTTCTTACTTCGTGTTCTTTTTACAAACATACTTAAAACACACACAGACACACCCTTGCAGGATCTCTAGAGGGCTTCTGACTTGGTGTCCTTTTTACACACACGCACACAGACACACATACACACACCTGTGCAGAATCTTTGGAGGACTTCTAAAATGTCGTTTATAAACACACACACACACACACACATCCCTTGCAGAATCTCTAGAGGGATTCAGACTTCGTGTCCTTTTTACACACACACACACACACACACATCCTTGCAGGAACTCTACAGCGATTCTAAATTCCTATCCTTTTACACACGAACACACACACTCACACGCTTGCATAATGCCTGCAGGGCTTCTGTCTTCATGTCCTTTTTATACACACACACAGACACACAACCTTGCACAATCTCTAGAGTTCTTTTGATTTCTTGTCCTTTATACACACACACACACACTCACACAAACACATCATTCCAGAATCTCTAGAGGGTTTCTGACTTTTTTCTTTACACACACACACACACACACACACACACACACACACCTTTGCAGAAACTATGGAGTGTTTCTGACTTCATGTGTACTTTTTACACACACACACACACACACATACAACCTTGCAGAATCTCTGGAGGGCTTCTGATTTTGTGTCCTTTTTACACAAACATACACACATACACACACCCTTGAAGAATCTCTAGAGGGCTTCTGACTTCTTGTCTTTTTACACAAACACACACACACACCACACACACATACACTTTGGTAGAATCTCTGGATGGTGGCTGACTTGCTGTCCTTTTTACACACACACACACACACACAAACAAACACTTGAAGAATATCTAGAGGGTTTTTGAATTTGTGTCTGTTTACTCACACACACACACACACACACTTACAGAACCTCTGGACGGCTTCAGACTCCATGTCCTTTTTACACACACACACACACACACACACACACACACACATACACTTTTGCAGAATCAATAGTCGGCTTATGACTTGGTGTCTTTTTTACACACACGCACACAGACACATACACACACCTGTGCAGAATCTGTGGAGGACTTCTAACAACATGTCCTTTTTGCACACACACACACACACACACAAAGACATACTCTTCCAGGATCTCTAGAGTGCTTCTGACTTGGTGTCCTTTATACACACACACGCACATACACCCTTCCAGAACTCTACAAGGATTCTGACTTCATGTCCTTTTTACACACACACACTCACACACAAACACACCATTGCAGAATCAATAGAGGGCTTCTGACTTCATGTCCTTTTTAAACAGACACACACACACACCCTTACAGAACCTCTGGAGGGCTTCTGATTTCATGTCCTTTTTACAAACACCCCCCCACACAAACGACCTTGCAGAATTTCTAGAGGGCTTCTGACTTTGTGACCTTATTACACACGCACACACTCACACACATAAAACCTTGCAGAATCTCTTGAGAGCTTCATACTTGGTCTCCTTTTTACAAAAACACACACACATCATGGCAGAATCTCTAGATGGCTTCTGACTTCAGGATCTTTTTACACACACACACACACACACACACACACACCTTTGCAGAAACTATGGAGTGTTTCTGACTTCATGTGTCCTTTTTACACACACTCACACACACACCCTTGCAGAATCTCTTGAGGCCTTCTGACGTCATGTCCTTGTTAAACACACACACACACACACACACACACACACACACACACACTTGCATAATCTCTGGAGGGCTTCTGACTTCGTGTCCTTTTTACACACACACTCACACACACACCCTCCCTCACACTGATACTCATACCTTTGGAAAATTCCTAGAGGGCTTCTGACTTCCTGTCCTTTTTACACACACACACACACACACACACACATCCTTGCAGAATTCCTGGATGGCTTCTTACTTTGTGTCCTTTTTAAACACACACACACACACACACACACACACACACACAGATACACACACCCTTGCAGAAATTCTAGAGGGCTTCGGACTTCGTGTTCTTTTTACGCACACACACACACACACACAGACATGCACGCACCCTTGCAGAGTCTCTGGAATGCTTCTGACTTCGTGTTCTTTTTACACACACACACACACACACACACACACACACATACATGCATCCTTGCAGAATCGCAGGAATTCATCTCACGTCATGGAGTTTATACACATACACATACACACTCAAACTCATTCCCTTGCAAAATCACTTGAGGGTTTCTTACTTCGTGTTCTTTTTACAAACATACTTAAAACACACACAGACACACCCTTGCAGGATCTCTAGAGGGCTTCTGACTTGGTGTCCTTTTTACACACACGCACACAGACACACATACACACACCTGTGCAGAATCTTTGGAGGACTTCTAAAATGTCGTTTATAAACACACACATATCCATTGCAGAATCTCTAGAGGGATTCAGACTTCGTGTCCTTTTTACACACACACACACACACACACATCCTTGCAGGAACTCTACAGCGATTCTAAATTCCTATCCTTTTACACACGCACACACACACTCACACGCTTGCATAATGCCTGTAGGGCTTCTGTCTTCATGTCCTTTTATACACACACACAGACACACAACCTTGCACAATCTCTAGAGTCCTTTTGATTTCTTGTCCTTTTTACACACACACACACACACACACACACACACACACACACACTTCCAGAATCTCTAGAGGGCTTCTGACGTCATGTCCTTGTTAAACACATACACACACACACACACACACACACATCCTTGCAGAATTCCTGGATGGATTCTTACTTTGTGTCCTTTTTAAACACACACACACACACACACACACACACCCTTGCAGAATATCTAGAGGGTTTCTGAATGTGTGTCCGTTTCACATACACACACACACACACACACACATCCACACCCTTACAGAACCTCTGGACGGCTTCAGACTCCATGTCCTTTTTACACACTCACACACACACACACACACACTTTTTGCAGAATCAATAGTCGGCTTCTGACTTAGTGTCCTTTTTTCACACACGCACACAGACACACACATACACTTTTGCAGAATCAATAGTCGGCTTCTGACTTGGTGTCCTTTTTACACACACGCACACAGACCCATACACACACCTGTGCAGAATCTGTGGAGGACTTCTAACAACATGTCCTTTTTACACACACACACACACACACAAAGACATACTCTTGCAGGATCTCTAGATTGCTTCTGACTTGGTGTCCTTTATACACACACACACACATACACCCTTCCAGAACTCTACAAGGATTCTGACTTCATGTCCTTTTTACACACACACACACACACACACACACACACACACACACACACACATGCATCCTTGCAGAATCGCAGGAATTCATCTCACGTCATGTAATTTATACACATACACTCAAACTTATTCCCTTGCAAAATCACTTGAGGGTTTCTTACTTCGTGTTCTTTTTACAAACATACTTAAAACACACACAGACACACCCTTGCAGGATCTCTAGAGGGCTTCTGACTTGGTGTCCTTTTTACACACACGCACACAGACACACATACACACACCTGTGCAGAATCTTTGGAGGACTTCTAAAATGTCGTTTATAAACACACACACACACACACATCCCTTGCAGAATCTCTAGAGGGATTCAGACTTCGTGTCCTTTTTACACACACACACACACACACACACATCCTTGCAGGAACTCTACAGCGATTCTAAATTCCTATCCTTTTACACACGAACACACACACTCACACGCTTGCATAATGCCTGCAGGGCTTCTGTCTTCATGTCCTTTTTATACACACACACAGACACACAACCTTGCACAATCTCTAGAGTTCTTTTGATTTCTTGTCCTTTATACACACACACACACACTCACACAAACACATCATTCCAGAATCTCTAGAGGGTTTCTGACTTTTTTCTTTACACACACACACACACACACACACACACACCTTTGCAGAAACTATGGAGTGTTTCTGACTTCATGTGTACTTTTTACACACACACACACACACACATACAACCTTGCAGAATCTCTGGAGGGCTTCTGATTTTGTGTCCTTTTTACACAAACATACACACATACACACACCCTTGAAGAATCTCTAGAGGGCTTCTGACTTCGTGTCTTTTTACACAAACACACACACACACCACACACACATACACTTTGGTAGAATCTCTGGATGGTGGCTGACTTGCTGTCCTTTTTACACACACACACACACACACACACACAAACACTTGAAGAATATCTAGAGGGTTTTTGAATTTGTGTCTGTTTACTCACACACACACACACACACACACACTTACAGAACCTCTGGACGGCTTCAGACTCCATGTCCTTTTTACACACACACACACACACACACACACACACACACATACACTTTTGCAGAATCAATAGTCGGCTTATGACTTGGTGTCTTTTTTACACACACGCACACAGACACATACACACACCTGTGCAGAATCTGTGGAGGACTTCTAACAACATGTCCTTTTTACACACACACACACACACAAAGACATACTCTTGCAGGATCTCTAGAGTGCTTCTGACTTGGTGTCCTTTATACACACACACACACACATACACCCTTCCAGAACTCTACAAGGATTCTGACTTCATGTCCTTTTTACACACACACACACACACACACACACACACAAACTCATTTTCTTGCCAAATCTCTGCAGTCCTTCTGACTTCGTGTCCTTTTTAAACACACACACACACACACATACACTTGTAGAATCTCTGGAGGACTTCTGATTTCATGTCCTTATTGCACACACACTCCCTCACTCTCACTCTGGAGGACTTCTGATTTCATGTCCTTATTACACACACACACACACACACACACACTCCCTCACTCTCACACTCATACCTTTCCAGAAAACCTAGAGGGCTTCTGATTTCATGTCCTTTTAACACAACATACTCACCCTTGCAGAATCTCTAGAGGGCTTCTGACTTCCTGTACTTTTGACACACACACACACACACAAACACCCTTGTAGAATCTCCAGACATTTTCTGACTTCGTGTTGTTTTCACACATACACACACACACACTCTGGCAGAATCTCTGGAGGGCTTCTAATATGGTTTACTTATTTCAAACACAACAAACACACACACACACACAGACCTTTGCATAATCAATATTGGGCTTCTGACTTCGTGTAATTTTTACCCTCACACACAAACACACACACACACATACAACCTTGCAGAATCTCTGGAGGGCTTCTGACTTTGTGTCCTTTTTACACAAACATACACACATACACACACCCTTGAAGAATCTCTAGTGGGCTTCTGACTTCGTGTCTTTTTACACAAACACACACACACCAAACACACATACACCCTGGTAGAATCTCTGGATGGTGGCTGACTTGCTGTCCTTTTTACACACACACACACACACAAACACTTGAAGAATATCTAGAGGGTTTCTGAATTTGTGTCTGTTTACACACACACACACACACACACACACTTACAGAACCTCTGGATGGCTTCAGACTCCATGTCCTTTTTACACACACACACACTTTTGCAGAATTAATAGTCGGTTTCTGATATGGTATCCTTTTTACACAAACGCACACAGACACATACACACACCTGTGCAGAATCTGTGGAGGACTTCTAACAACATGTCCTTTTTACACACACACACACACACACACACACAAAGACATACTCTTGCAGGATCTCTAGAGTGCTTCTGACTTGGTGTCCTTTATACACACACACACACACACATACACCCTTCCAGAACTCTACAATGATTCTGACTTTATGTCCTTTTTACACACACACACACACAAACACACCATTGCAGAATCAATAGAGGTCTTCTGACTTCATGTCCTTTTTACACACACACACACACACACACACACACACACCCTTACAGAACCTCTGGAGGGCTTCTGATTTCATGTCCTTTTTACACACACACACACACACACACACACTTTTGCAGAATCAATAGTCGTCTTCTGACTTCGTGTCCTTTTTACAAACACACACACACACACACACACACACACCCTTGCAGAATTTCTAGAGGGCTTCTGAATTTGTGACCTTATTACACACGCACACACTCACACACATAAAACCTTGCAGAATCTCTTGAGAGCTTCATACTTGGTCTCCTTTTTACAAACACACACACACACACACATCATGCAGAATCTCTAGATGGCTTCTGACTTCAGGATCTTTTTACACACACACACACACACCTTTGCAGAAACTATGGAGTGTTTCTGACTTCATGTGTCCTTTTTACACACACTCACACACACACACACCCTTGCAGAATCTCTTGAGGTCTTCTGACGTCATGTCCTTGTTACACGCACACACTTGCATAATCTCTGGGGGTCTGACTTCGTGTCCTTTTTACACACACACTCACACACACACCCTTCCTCACACTGATACTCATACCTTTGGA
>NW_027458728.1:500000-502500 GCF_050624435.1 Tenrec ecaudatus
CACAAACACCCTTGCAGAATCTCCAGACATTTTCTGACTTCGTGTTGTTTTCACACATACACACACACACACTCTGGTAGAATCTCTGGAGGGCTTCTAATATGGTTTACTTATTTCAAACACAACAAACACACACACACACACAGACCTTTGCATAATCAATATTGGGCTTCTGACTTCGTGTAATTTTTACCCTCACACACAAACGCACACACACACACACACACACACACACACACATACAACCTTGCAGAATCTCTGGAGGGCTTCTGACTTTGTGTTCTTTTTACACAAACATACACACATACACACACCCTTGAAGAATCTGTAGAGGGCTTCTGACTTCGTGTCTTTTTACACAAACACACACACACCAAACACACATACACCCTGGTAGAATCTCTGGATGGTGGCTGACTTGCTGTCCTTTTTACACACACACACACACACACACACACACACACACACAAACACCCTTGCAGAATATCTAGAGGGTTTCTGAATTTGTGTCTGTTTACACACACACACACACACACACCCTTACAGAACCTCTGGACAGCTTCAGACTCCATGTCCTTTTTACACACACACACACTTTTGCAGAATCAATAGTCGGTTTCTGATATGGTATCCTTTTTACACACACGCACACAGACACATACACACACCTGTGCAGAATCTGTGGAGGACTTCTAACAACATGTCCTTTTTACACACACACACACACACACACACACACAAAGACATACTCTTGCAGGATCTCTAGAGTGCTTCTGACTTGGTGTCCTTTATACACACATACACACATACACCCTTCCAGAACTCTACAGTGATTCTGACTTTATGTCCTTTTTACACACACACACACACACACACAAACACACCATTGCAGAATCAATAGAGGTCTTCTGACTTCATGTCCTTTTTACACACACACACACACACACACCCTTACAGAACCTCTGGAGGGCTTCTGATTTCATGTCCTTTTTACACACACACACACACACACACACACACACTTTTGCAGAATCAATAGTCGGCTTCTGACTTCGTGTCCTTTTTACAAACACACACACACACACACACCCTTGCAGAATTTCTAGAGGGCTTCTGAATTTGTGACCTTATTACACACGCACACACTCACACACATAAAACCTTGCAGAATCTCTTGAGAGCTTCATACTTGGTCTCCTTTTTACAAACACACACACACACACACACATCATGCAGAATCTCTAGATGGCTTCTGACTTCAGGATCTTTTTACACACACACACACACACCTTTGCAGAAACTATGGAGTGTTTCTGACTTCATGTGTCCTTTTTACACACACTCACACACACACACCCTTGCAGAATCTCTTGAGGTCTTCTGACGTCATGTCCTTGTTACACGCACACACTTGCATAATCTCTGGGGGTCTGACTTCGTGTCCTTTTTACACACACACTCACACACACACCCTACCTCACACTGATACTCATACCTTTGGAAAATTCCTAGAGGGCTTCTGACTTCCTGTCCTTTTTACACACACACACACAGATACACACACCCTTGCAGAAATTCTATAGGGCTTCGGACTTCGTGTTCTTTTTACGCACGCACACACACACACACACAGACATGCACGCACCCTTGCAGAGTCTCTGGAATGCTTCTGACTTCGTGTTCTTTTTACACACACACACACACACACACACACACATACATGCATCCTTGCAGAATCGCAGGAATTCATCTCACGTCATGTAATTTATACACATACACATACACACTCAAACTCATTCCCTTGCAAAATCACTTGAGGGTTTCTTACTTTGTGTTCTTTTTACAAACATACACACACACACAGACACACCCTTGCAGGATCTCTAGAGGGCTTCTGACTTGGTGTGCTTTTTACACACACGCACACAGACACACATACACACACCTGTGCAGAATCTTTGGAGGACTTCTAAAATGTCGTTTATAAACACACACACACACACACATCCCTTGCAGAATCTCTAGAGGGATTCAGACTTCGTGTCCTTTTTACACACACACACACACACACACACATCCTTGCAGGAACTCTACAGCGATTCTAAATTCCTATCCTTTTACACACGAACACACACACTCACACGCTTGCATAATGCCTGCAGGGCTTCTGTCTTCATGTCCTTTTTATACACACACACAGACACACAACCTTGCACAATCTCTAGAGTTCTTTTGATTTCTTGTCCTTTATACACACACACACACACTCACACAAACACATCATTCCAGAATCTCTAGAGGGTTTCTGACTTTTTTCTTTACACACACACACACACACACACACACACACACACACCTTTGCAGAAACTATGGAGTGTTTCTGACTTCATGTGTACTTTTTACACACACACACACACACACATACAACCTTGCAGAATCTCTGGAGGGCTTCTGATTTTGTGTCCTTTTTACACAAACATACACACATACACACACCCTT
>NW_027458728.1:507500-522500 GCF_050624435.1 Tenrec ecaudatus
CAGGATCTCTAGAGTGCTTCTGACTTGGTGTCCTTTATACACACACACACATACACCCTTCCAGAACTCTACAATGATTCTGATTTCATGTCCTTTTTACACACACACACACACACACACACACACACACACACACAAACACACCATTGCAGAATCAATAGAGGGCTTCTGACTTCATGTCTTTTTTATACACACACACACACACCCTTACAGAACCTCTGGAGGGCTTCTGATTTCATGTCCTTTTTTCACACACACACACACACACACACACACACTTTTGCAGAATCAATAGTCGGTTTCTGACTTTGTGTCCTTTTTACAAACACCCACACACACACACGCCCTTGCAGAAATTCTAGAGGGCTTCTGAATTTGTGACCTTATTACACACGCACACACTCACACACATAAAACCTTGCAGAATCTCTTGAGAGCTTCATACTTGGTCTCCTTTTTACAAACACACACACACACCATGGCAGAATCTCTAGATGGCTTCTGACTTCAGGATCTTTTTACACACACACACACACACACACACACACACACCTTTGCAGAAACTATGGAGTGTTTCTGACTTCATGTGTCCTTTTTACACACACTCTCACACACACACACACACCCTTGCAGAATCTCTTGAGGGCTTCTGACGTCATGTCCTTGTTACACAAACACACACTTGCATAATCTCTGGGGGGTCTGACTTCGTATCCTTTTTACACACACACACTCACACACACACCCTCCCTCACACTGATACTCATACCTTTGTAAAATTCCTAGAGGGCTTCTGACTTCCTTACCTTTTTATACACACACACACACACACACTCACACACATCCTTGCAGAATTCCTGGATGGATTCTTACTTTGTGTCATTTTTAAACACACACACACACACACACACACACTCCAAACTCATTTTCTTGCAAAATCTCTGCAGTCCTTCTGACTTCGTGTCCTTTTTAAACACACACACACACACACACACACATACATTTGTAGAATCTCTGGAGGACTTCTGATTTCATGTCCTTATTACACACACACACACACACACACACTCCCTCACTCTCACTCTGGAGGACTTCTGATTTCATGTCCTTATTACACACACACACACACACACTCCCTCACTCTCACACTCATACCTTTCCAGAAAACCTAGAGGGCTTCTGATTTCGTGTCCTTTTAACACAACACACTCACCCTTGCAGAATCTCTAGAGGGCTTCTGACTTCCTGTACTTTTGACACACACAGACACCCTTGCAGAATCTCCAGACATTTTCTGACTTCGTGTTGTTTTCACACATACACACACACACACACACTCTGGCAGAATCTCTGGAGGGCTTCTAATATGGTTTACTTATTTCAAACACAACAAACACACACACACAGACCTTTGCATAATCAATATTGGGCTTCTGACTTCGTGTAATTTTTACCCTCACACACACACACACATACAACCTTGCAGAATCTCTGGAGGGCTTCTGACTTTGTGTCCTTTTTACACAAACATACACACATACACACACCCTTGAAGAATCTCTAGAGGGCTTCTGACTTCGTGTCTTTTTACACAAACACACACACACCACACACAAATACACCCTGGTAGAATCTCTGGATGGTGGCTGACTTGCTGTCCTTTTTACACACACACACACACACACACACACACAAACACTTGAAGAATATCTAGAGGGTTTCTGAATTTGTGTCTGTTTACACACACACACACTTACAGAACCTCTGGACGGCTTCAGACTCCATGTCCTTTTTACACACACACACACACACACACACACACACACACACTTTTGCAGAATCAATAGTCGGCTTCTGACTTGGTATCCTTTTTACACACACGCAGACAGACACACATACACACACCTGTGCAGAATCTGTGGAGGACTTCTAACAACATGTCCTTTTTACACACACACACACACACACACACACACACACAAAGATATACTCTTGCAGGATCTCTAGAGTGCTTCTGACTTGGTGTCCTTTATACACACACACACATACACCCTTCCAGAACTCTACAAGGATTCTGACTTCATGTCCTTTTTACACACACACACACACACACACACATTAATTTTCTTGCCAAATCTCTGCAGTCCTTCTGACTTCGTGTCCTTTTTAAACACACACACACACACACACACTTGTAGAATCTCTGGAGGACTTCTGATTTCATGTCCTTTTTACACACACACACACACACACTCCCTCACTCTCACACTCATACCTTTCCAGAAAACCTAGAGGGCTTCTGATTTCATGTCCTTTTAACACAACACACTCACCCTTGCAGAATCTCTAGAGGGCTTCTGACTTCCTGTACTTTTGACACACACACACACAAACACCCTTGCAGAATCTCCAGACATTTTCTGACTTCGTGTTGTTTTCACACATACACACACACACACTCTGGTAGAATCTCTGGAGGGCTTCTAATATGGTTTACTTATTTCAAACACAACAAACACACACACACACACAGACCTTTGCATAATCAATATTGGGCTTCTGACTTCGTGTAATTTTTACCCTCACACACAAACGCACACACACACACACACACACACACACACACACATACAACCTTGCAGAATCTCTGGAGGGCTTCTGACTTTGTGTTCTTTTTACACAAACATACACACATACACACACCCTTGAAGAATCTGTAGAGGGCTTCTGACTTCGTGTCTTTTTACACAAACACACACACACCAAACACACATACACCCTGGTAGAATCTCTGGATGGTGGCTGACTTGCTGTCCTTTTTACACACACACACACACACACACACAAACACCCTTGCAGAATATCTAGAGGGTTTCTGAATTTGTGTCTGTTTACACACACACACACACACACACACACACACACACCCTTACAGAACCTATGGACAGCTTCAGACTCCATGTCCTTTTTACACACACACACACACACACACATACACTTGCAGAATCAATAGTCGGCTTCTGACTTGGTGTCTTTTTTACACACACGCACACAGACACATACACACACCTGTGCAGAATCTGTGGAGGACTTCTAACAACATGTCCTTTTTACACACACACACACACACACACACACAAAGACATACTCTTGCAGGATCTCTAGAGTGCTTCTGACTTGGTGTCCTTTATACACACACACACACACATACACCCTTCCAGAACTCCACAATGATTCTGATTTCATGTCCTTTTTACACACACACACACACACACACACACACACACACACAAACATACCATTGCAGAATCAATAGAGGGCTTCTGACTTCATGTCTTTTTTATACACACACACACACACCCTTACAGAACCTCTGGAGGGCTTCTGATTTCATGTCCTTTTTTCACACACACACACACACACACTTTTGCAGAATCAATAGTCGGTTTCTGACTTCGTGTCCTTTTTACAAACACCCACACACACACACGCCCTTGCAGAAATTCTAGAGGGCTTCTGAATTTGTGACCTTATTACACACGCACACACTCACACACATAAAACCTTGCAGAATCTCTTGAGAGCTTCATACTTGGTCTCCTTTTTACAAACACACACACACATCATGGCAGAATCTCTAGATGGCTTCTGACTTCAGGATCTTTTTACACACACACACACACACACCTTTGCAGAAACTATGGAGTGTTTCTGACTTCATGTGTCCTTTTTACACACACTCTCACACACACACACACCCTTGCAGAATGTCTTGAGGGCTTCTGACGTCATGTCCTTGTTACACAAACACACACTTGCATAATCTCTGGGGGGTCTGACTTCGTATGCTTTTTACACACACACACTCACACACACACCCTCCCTCAACTGATACTCATACCTTTGTAAAATTCCTAGAGGGCTTCTGACTTCCGTACCTTTTTATACACACACACACACACACACACACACTCACACACATCCTTGCAGAATTCCTGGATGGATTCTTACTTTGTGTCATTTTTAAACACACACACACACACACACACACACACACTCCAAACTCATTTTCTTGCAAAATCTCTGCAGTCCTTCTGACTTCGTGTTCTTTTTAAACACACACACACACACACACACATACACTTGTAGAATCTCTGGAGGACTTCTGATTTCATGTCCTTATTACACACACACACACACACACACTCCCTCACTCTCACTCTGGAGGACTTCTGATTTCATGTCCTTATTACACACACACACACACACACACACTCCCTCACTCTCACACTCATACCTTTCCAGAAAACCTAGAGGGCTTCTGATTTCGTGTCCTTTTAACACAACACACTCACCCTTGCAGAATCTCTAGAGGGCTTCTGACTTCCTGTACTTTTGACACACACAAACACCCTTGCAGAATCTCCAGACATTTTCTGACTTCGTGTTGTTTTCACACATACACACACACACACACTCTGGCAGAATCTCTGGAGGGCTTCTAATATGGTTTACTTATTTCAAACACAACAAACACACACACACAGACCTTTGCATAATCAATATTGGGCTTCTGACTTCGTGTAATTTTTACCCTCACACACAAACACACACATACAACCTTGCAGAATCTCTGGAGGGCTTCTGACTTTGTGTCATTTTTACACAAACATACACACATACACACACCCTTGAAGAATCTCTAGAGGGCTTCTGACTTCGTGTCTTTTTACACAAACACACACACACCACACACACATACACCCTTGTAGAATCTCTGGATGGTGGCTGACTTGCTGTCCTTTTTACACACACACACACACACACACACACACAAACCCTTGCAGAATATCTAGAGGGTTTCTGAATTTGTGTCTGTTGTACACATGCACACACACCCTTACAGAACCTCTGGACGGCTTCAGATTCCATGTCCTTTTTACACACACACACACACACACACGCACACACTTTTCCAGAATCAATAGTCGGCTTCTGACTTGGTATCCTTTTTACACACACGCAGACAGACACACATACACACACCTGTGCAGAATCTGTGGAGGACTTCTAACAACATGTCCTTTTTACACACACACACACACACACACACACAAAGATATACTCTTGCAGGATCTCTAGAGTGCTTCTGACTTGGTGTCCTTTATACACACACACACATACACCCTTCCAGAACTCTACAAGGATTCTGATATCATGTCCTTTTTACACACACACACACACACACACACACACACATTAATTTTCTTGCCAAATCTCTGCAGTCCTTCTGACTTCGTGTCCTTTTTAAACGCACACACACACACACACACTTGTAGAATCTCTGGAGGACTTCTGATTTCATGTCCTTTTTACACACACACACACACACACTCCCTCACTCTCACACTCATACCTTTCCAGAAAACCTAGAGGGCTTCTGATTTCATGTCCTTTTAACACAACACACTCACCCTTGCAGAATCTCTAGAGGGCTTCTGACTTCCTGTACTTTTGACACACACACACACAAACACCCTTGCAGAATCTCCAGATATTTTCTGACTTCGTGTTGTTTTCACACATACACACACACACACTCTGGTAGAATCTCTGGAGGGCTTCTAATATGGTTTACTTATTTCAAACACAACAAACACACACACACACACAGACCTTTGCATAATCAATATTGGGCTTCTGACTTCGTGTAATTTTTACCCTCACACACAAACGCACACACACACACACACACACACACACACATACAACCTTGCAGAATCTCTGGAGGGCTTCTGACTTTGTGTTCTTTTTACACAAACATACACACATACACACACCCTTGAAGAATCTGTAGAGGGCTTCTGACTTCGTGTCTTTTTACACAAACACACACACACCAAACACACATACACCCTGGTAGAATCTCTGGATGGTGGCTGACTTGCTGTCCTTTTTACACACACACACACACACACACACACACACAAACACCCTTGCAGAATATCTAGAGGGTTTCTGAATTTGTGTCTGTTTACACACACACACACACACACACCCTTACAGAACCTCTGGACGGCTTCAGACTCCATGTCCTTTTTACACACACACACACTTTTGCAGAATCAATAGTCGGTTTCTGATATGGTATCCTTTTTACACACACGCACACAGACACATACACACACCTGTGCAGAATCTGTGGAGGACTTCTAACAACATGTCCTTTTTACACACACACACACACACACACACACACACACACAAAGACATACTCTTGCAGGATCTCTAGAGTGCTTCTGACTTGGTGTCCTTTATACACACATACACACATACACCCTTCCAGAACTCTACAGTGATTCTGACTTTATGTCCTTTTTACACACACACACACACACACACAAACACACCATTGCAGAATCAATAGAGGTCTTCTGACTTCATGTCCTTTTTACACACACACACACACACACACCCTTACAGAACCTCTGGAGGGCTTCTGATTTCATGTCCTTTTTACACACACACACACACACACACACACACTTTTGCAGAATCAATAGTCGGCTTCTGACTTCGTGTCCTTTTTACAAACACACACACACACACACACCCTTGCAGAATTTCTAGAGGGCTTCTGAATTTGTGACCTTATTACACACGCACACACTCACACACATAAAACCTTGCAGAATCTCTTGAGAGCTTCATACTTGGTCTCCTTTTTACAAACACACACACACACACACACATCATGCAGAATCTCTAGATGGCTTCTGACTTCAGGATCTTTTTACACACACACACACACACCTTTGCAGAAACTATGGAGTGTTTCTGACTTCATGTGTCCTTTTTACACACACTCACACACACACACCCTTGCAGAATCTCTTGAGGTCTTCTGACGTCATGTCCTTGTTACACGCACACACTTGCATAATCTCTGGGGGTCTGACTTCGTGTCCTTTTTACACACACACTCACACACACACCCTACCTCACACTGATACTCATACCTTTGGAAAATTCCTAGAGGGCTTCTGACTTCCTGTCCTTTTTACACACACACACACAGATACACACACCCTTGCAGAAATTCTATAGGGCTTCGGACTTCGTGTTCTTTTTACGCACGCACACACACACACACACAGACATGCACGCACCCTTGCAGAGTCTCTGGAATGCTTCTGACTTCGTGTTCTTTTTACACACACACACACACACACACACACATACATGCATCCTTGCAGAATCGCAGGAATTCATCTCACGTCATGTAATTTATACACATACACATACACACTCAAACTCATTCCCTTGCAAAATCACTTGAGGGTTTCTTACTTTGTGTTCTTTTTACAAACATACACACACACACAGACACACCCTTGCAGGATCTCTAGAGGGCTTCTGACTTGGTGTGCTTTTTAGACACACGCACACAGACACACATACACACACCTGTGCAGAATCTTTGGAGGACTTCTAAAATGTCGTTTATAAACACACACACACACATCCCTTGCAGAATCTCTAGAGGGATTCAGACTTCGTGTCCTTTTTACACACACACACACACACACACACATCCTTGCAGGAACTCTACAGCGATTCTAAATTCCTATCCTTTTACACACTCACACGCTTGCATAATGCCTGCAGGGCTTCTGTCTTCATGTCCTTTTTATACACACACACAGGCACACAACCTTGCACAATCTCTAGAGTCCTTTTGATTTCTTGTCCTTTTTACACACACACACACACACACACACACCTTTGCAGAAACTATGGAGTGTTTCTGATTTCATGTGTCCTTTTTACACACACACACACACACATACAACCTTGCAGAATCTCTGGAGGGCTTCTGACTTTGTGTCATTTTTACACAAACATACACACATACACACACCCTTGAAGAATCTCTAGAGGGCTTCTGACTTCGTGTCTTTTTACACAAACACACACACACCACACACACATATACCCTTGTAAAATCTCTGGATGGTGGCTGACTTGCTGTCCTTTTTACACACACACACGCACACACACACACACACACACACAAACCCTTGCAGAATATCTAGAGGGTTTCTGAATTTGTGTCTGTTGTACACACACACACACACACCCTTACAGAACCTCTGGACGGCTTCAGATTCCATGTCCTTTTTACACACACACACACACACACACACACACACACACACACTTTTCCAGAATCAATAGTCGGCTTCTGACTTGGTATCCTTTTTACACACACGCAGACAGACACACATACACACACCTGTGCAGAATCTGTGGAGGACTTCTAACAACATGTCCTTTTTACACACACACACACACACACACACACAAAGATATACTCTTGCAGGATCTCTAGAGTGCTTCTGACTTGGTGTCCTTTATACACACACACACATACACCCTTCCAGAACTCTACAAGGATTCTGACTTCATGTCCTTTTTACACACACACACACACACACACACACACAAATTCATTTTCTTGCCAAATCTCTGCAGTCCTTCTGACTTCGTGTCCTTTTTAAACACACACACACCACACACACACTTGTAGAATCTCTGGAGGACTTCTGATTTCATGTCCTTTTTACACACACACACACACACACACACACACACACACACACAAAGATATACTCTTGCAGGATCTCTAGAGTGCTTCTGACTTGGTGTCCTTTATACACACACACACATACACCCTTCCAGAACTCTACAAGGATTCTGACTTCATGTCCTTTTTACACACACACACACACACACAAACACACACAAATTCATTTTCTTGCCAAATCTCTGCAGTCCTTCTGACTTCGTGTCCTTTTTAAACACGCACACACACACACACACTTGTAGAATCTCTGGAGGACTTCTGATTTCATGTCCTTTTTACACACACACACACACACACACACACACACACTCCCTCACTCTCACACTGATACCTTTCCAGAAAACCTAGAGGGCTTCTGATTTCATGTCCTTTTAACACAACACACTCACCCTTGCAGAATCTCTAGAGGGCTTCTGACTTCCTGTACTTTTGACACACACACACACAAACACCCTTGCAGAATCTCCAGACATTTTCTGACTTCGTGTTGTTTTCACACATACACACACACACACTCTGGCAGAATCACTGGAGGGCTTCTAATATGGTTTACTTATTTCAAACACAACAAACACACACACACAGACCTTTGCATAATCAATATTGGGCTTCTGACTTCGTGTAATTTTTACCCTCAAACACAAACACACACACACACATACAACCTTGCAGAATCTCTGGAGGGCTTCTGACTTTGTGTCCTTTTTACACAAACATACACACATACACACACCCTTGAAGAATCTGTAGAGGGCTTCTGACTTCGTGTCTTTTTACACAAACACACACACACCAAACACACATACACCCTGGTAGAATCTCTGGATGGTGGCTGACTTGCTGTCCTTTTTACACACACACACACACACACACACAAACACCCTTGCAGAATATCTAGAGGGTTTCTGAATTTGTGTCTGTTTACACACACACACACACACACACACACACACACCCTTACAGAACCTCTGGACAGCTTCAGACTCCATGTCCTTTTTACACACACACACACACACACACACACACATACACTTGCAGAATCAATAGTCGGCTTCTGACTTGGTGTCTTTTTTACACACACGCACACAGACACATACACACACCTGTGCAGAATCTGTGGAGGACTTCTAACAACATGTCCTTTTTACACACACACACACACACACACACACACACACACACACACAAAGACATACTCTTGCAGGATCTCTAGAGTGCTTCTGACTTGGTGTCCTTTATACACACACACACACACACATACACCCTTCCAGAACTCCACAATGATTCTGATTTCATGTCCTTTTTACACACACACACACACACACACACACAAACACACCATTGCAGAATCAATAGAGGGCTTCTGACTTCATGTCTTTTTTATACACACACACACACACACCCTTACAGAACCTCTGGAGGGCTTCTGATTTCATGTCCTTTTTTCACACACACACACACACACACACACTTTTGCAGAATCAATAGTCGGTTTCTGACTTCGTGTCCTTTTTACAAACACCCACACACACACACGCCCTTGCAGAAATTCTAGAGGGCTTCTGAATTTGTGACCTTATTACACACGCACACACTCACACACATAAAACCTTGCAGAATCTCTTGAGAGCTTCATACTTGGTCTCCTTTTTACAAACACACACACACATCATGGCAGAATCTCTAGATGGCTTCTGACTTCAGGATCTTTTTACACACACACACACACACACACCTTTGCAGAAACTATGGAGTGTTTCTGACTTCATGTGTCCTTTTTACACACACTCTCTCACACACACACACCCTTGCAGAATCTCTTGAGGGCTTCTGACGTCATGTCCTTGTTACACAAACACACACTTGCATAATCTCTGGGGGGTCTGACTTCGTATCCTTTTTACACACACACACTCACACACACACCCTCCCTCACACTGATACTCATACCTTTGTAAAATTCCTAGAGGGCTTCTGACTTCCTTACCTTTTTATACACACACACACACACACACACTCACACACATCCTTGCAGAATTCCTGGATGGATTCTTACTTTGTGTCATTTTTAAACACACACACACACACACACACACACACACACACTCCAAACTCCTTTTCTTGCAAAATCTCTGCAGTCCTTCTGACTTCGTGTCCTTTTTAAACACACACACACACACACATACACTTGTAGAATCTCTGGAGGACTTCTGATTTCATGTCCTTATTACACACACACACACACACACACTCCCTCACTCTCACTCTGGAGGACTTCTGATTTCATGTCCTTATTACACACACACACACACACACACACACTCCCTCACTCTCACACTCATACCTTTCCAGAAAACCTAGAGGGCTTCTGATTTCGTGTCCTTTTAACACAACACACTCACCCTTGCAGAATCTCTAGAGGGCTTCTGACTTCCTGTACTTTTGACACACACAGACACCCTTGCAGAATCTCCAGACATTTTCTGACTTCGTGTTGTTTTCACCCATACACACACACACACACACACACACACACTTTGGCAGAATCTCTGGAGGGCTTCTAATATGGTTTACTTATTTCAAACACAACAAACACACACACAGAGACCTTTGCATAACCAATATTGGGCTTCTGACTTCGTGTAATTTTTACCCTCACACACAAACACACACACACACATACAACCTTGCAGAATCTCTGGAGGGCTTCTGACTTTGTGTCCTTTTTACACAATCATACACACATACACACACCCTTGAAGAATCTGTAGAGGGCTTCTGACTTCGAGTCTTTTTACACAAACACACACACACCAAACACACATACACCCTGGTAGAATCTCTGGATGGTGGCTGACTTGCTGTCCTTTTTACACACACACACACACACACACACAAACACCCTTGCAGAATATCTAGAGGGTTTCTGAATTTGTGTCTGTTTACACACACACACACACACACCCTTACAGAACCTCTGGACAGCTTCAGACTCCATGTCCTTTTTACACACACACACACACACACACACACATACACTTGCAGAATCAATAGTCGGCTTCTGACTTGGTGTCTTTTTTACACACACGCACACAGACACATACACACACCTGTGCAGAATCTGTGGAGGACTTCTAACAACATGTCCTTTTTACACACACACACACACACACACACACACAAAGACATACTCTTGCAGGATCTCTAGAGTGCTTCTGACTCGGTGTCCTTTATACACACACACACATACACCCTTCCAGAACTCTACAATGATTCTGATTTCATGTCCTTTTTACACACACACACACACACACACACAAACACACCATTGCAGAATCAATAGAGGGCTTCTGACTTCATGTCTTTTTTATACACACACACACACACCCTTACAGATCCTCTGGAGGGCTTCTGATTTCATGTCCTTTTTTCACACACACACACACACACACACACACACACACTTTTGCAGAATCAATAGTCGGTTTCTGACTTCGTGTCCTTTTTACAAACACCCACACACACACACGCCCTTGCAGAAATTCTAGAGGGCTTCTGAATTTGTGACCTTATTACACACGCACACACTCACACACATAAAACCTTGCAGAATTTCTTGAGAGCTTCATACTTGGTCTCCTTTTTACAAACACACACACACATCATGGCAGAATCTCTAGATGGCTTCTGACTTCAGGATCTTTTTACACACACACACACACACCTTTGCAGAAACTATGGAGTGTTTCTGACTTCATGTGTCCTTTTTACACACACTCACACACACACACCCTTGCAGAATCTCTTGAGGTCTTCTGACGTCATGTCCTTGTTACACGCACACACTTGCATAATCTCTGGGGGTCGGACTTCGTGTCCTTTTTACACACACACTCACACACACACCCTACCTCACACTGATACTCATACCTTTGGAAAATTCCTAGAGGGCTTCTGACTTCCTGTCCTTTTTACACACACACACACAGATACACACACCCTTGCAGAAATTCTATAGGGCTTCGGACTTCGTGTTCTTTTTACGCACGCACACACACACACACACAGACATGCACGCACCCTTGCAGAGTCTCTGGAATGCTTCTGACTTCGTGTTCTTTTTACACACACACACACACACACACACACACACATACATGCATCCTTGCAGAATCGCAGGAATTCATCTCACGTCATGTAATTTATACACATACACATACACACTCAAACTCATTCCCTTGCAAAATCACTTGAGGGTTTCTTACTTTGTGTTCTTTTTACAAACATACACACACACACAGACACACCCTTGCAGGATCTCTAGAGGGCTTCTGACTTGGTGTGCTTTTTACACACACGCACACAGACACACATACACACACCTGTGCAGAATCTTTGGAGGACTTCTAAAATGTCGTTTATAAACACACACACACACACACATCCCTTGCAGAATCTCTAGAGGGATTCAGACTTCGTGTCCTTTTTACACACACACACACACACACACACATCCTTGCAGGAACTCTACAGCGATTCTAAATTCCTATCCTTTTACACACGAACACACACACTCACACGCTTGCATAATGCCTGCAGGGCTTCTGTCTTCATGTCCTTTTTATACACACACACAGACACACAACCTTGCACAATCTCTAGAGTTCTTTTGATTTCTTGTCCTTTATACACACACACACACACACTCACACAAACACATCATTCCAGAATCTCTAGAGGGTTTCTGACTTTTTTCTTTACACACACACACACACACACACACACACACACACACACACCTTTGCAGAAACTATGGAGTGTTTCTGACTTCATGTGTACTTTTTACACACACACACACACACACATACAACCTTGCAGAATCTCTGGAGGGCTTCTGATTTTGTGTCCTTTTTACACAAACATACACACATACACACACCCTTGAAGAATCTCTAGAGGGCTTCTGACTTCGTGTCTTTTTACACAAACACACACACACACCACACACACATACACTTTGGTAGAATCTCTGGATGGTGGCTGACTTGCTGTCCTTTTTACACACACACACACACACACACACACACACAAACACTTGAAGAATATCTAGAGGGTTTTTGAATTTGTGTCTGTTTACTCACACACACACACACACACACACTTACAGAACCTCTGGACGGCTTCAGACTCCATGTCCTTTTTACACACACACACACACACACACACACACACACACATACACTTTTGCAGAATCAATAGTCGGCTTATGACTTGGTGTCTTTTTTACACACACGCACACAGACACATACACACACCTGTGCAGAATCTGTGGAGGACTTCTAACAACATGTCCTTTTTACACACACACACACACACAAAGACATACTCTTGCAGGATCTCTAGAGTGCTTCTGACTTGGTGTCCTTTATACACACACACACACACATACACCCTTCCAGAACTCTACAAGGATTCTGACTTCATGTCCTTTTTACACACACACACACACACACACACACACACAAACTCATTTTCTTGCCAAATCTCTGCAGTCCTTCTGACTTCGTGTCCTTTTTAAACACACACACACACACACATACACTTGTAGAATCTCTGGAGGACTTCTGATTTCATGTCCTTATTGCACACACACTCCCTCACTCTCACTCTGGAGGACTTCTGATTTCATGTCCTTATTACACACACACACACACACACACACACACACACACTCCCTCACTCTCACACTCATACCTTTCCAGAAAACCTAGAGGGCTTCTGATTTCATGTCCTTTTAACACAACATACTCACCCTTGCAGAATCTCTAGAGGGCTTCTGACTTCCTGTACTTTTGACACACACACACACACACACAAACACCCTTGTAGAATCTCCAGACATTTTCTGACTTCGTGTTGTTTTCACACATACACACACACACACTCTGGCAGAATCTCTGGAGGGCTTCTAATATGGTTTACTTATTTCAAACACAACAAACACACACACACACACAGACCTTTGCATAATCAATATTGGGCTTCTGACTTCGTGTAATTTTTACCCTCACACACAAACACACACACACACATACAACCTTGCAGAATCTCTGGAGGGCTTCTGACTTTGTGTCCTTTTTACACAAACATACACACATACACACACCCTTGAAGAATCTCTAGTGGGCTTCTGACTTCGTGTCTTTTTACACAAACACACACACACCAAACACACATACACCCTGGTAGAATCTCTGGATGGTGGCTGACTTGCTGTCCTTTTTACACACACACACACACACAAACACTTGAAGAATATCTAGAGGGTTTCTGAATTTGTGTCTGTTTACACA
>NW_027458728.1:527500-540000 GCF_050624435.1 Tenrec ecaudatus
GACTTCGTGTTGTTTTCACACATACACACACACACACTCTGGCAGAATCTCTGGAGGGCTTCTAATATGGTTTACTTATTTTAAACACAACAAACACACACACACAGACCTTTGCATAATCAATATTGGGCTTCTGACTTCGTGTAATTTTTACCCTCACACACACACACACATACAACCTTGCAGAATCTCTGGAGGGCTTCTGACTTTGTGTCCTTTTTACACAAACATACACACATACACACACCCTTGAAGAATCTCTAGAGGGCTTCTGACTTCGTGTCTTTTTACACAAACACACACACACCACACACAAATACACCCTGGTAGAATCTCTGGATGGTGGCTGACTTGCTGTCCTTTTTACACACACACACACACACACACACACAAAAACTTGAAGAATATCTAGAGGGTTTCTGAATTTGTGTCTGTTTACACACACACACACTTACAGAACCTCTGGACGGCTTCAGACTCCATGTCCTTTTTACACACACACACACACACACACACACACACACTTTTGCAGAATCAATAGTCGGCTTCTGACTTGGTATCCTTTTTACACACACGCAGACAGACACACATACACACACCTGTGCAGAATCTGTGGAGGACTTCTAACAACATGTCCTTTTTACACACACACACACACACACACACACACACAAAGATATACTCTTGCAGGATCTCTAGAGTGCTTCTGACTTGGTGTCCTTTATACACACACACACACATACACCCTTCCAGAACTCTACAAGGATTCTGACTTCATGTCCTTTTTACACACACACACACACACACACACACACATTAATTTTCTTGCCAAATCTCTGCAGTCCTTCTGACTTCGTGTCCTTTTTAAACACACACACACACACACACACTTGTAGAATCTCTGGAGGACTTCTGATTTCATGTCCTTTTTACACACACACACACACACACTCCCTCACTCTCACACTCATACCTTTCCAGAAAACCTAGAGGGCTTCTGATTTCATGTCCTTTTAACACAACACACTCACCCTTGCAGAATCTCTAGAGGGCTTCTGACTTCCTGTACTTTTGACACACACACACACAAACACCCTTGCAGAATCTCCAGACATTTTCTGACTTCGTGTTGTTTTCACACATACACACACACACACTCTGGTAGAATCTCTGGAGGGCTTCTAATATGGTTTACTTATTTCAAACACAACAAACACACACACACACACAGACCTTTGCATAATCAATATTGGGCTTCTGACTTCGTGTAATTTTTACCCTCACACACAAACGCACACACACACACACACACACACACACACACACATACAACCTTGCAGAATCTCTGGAGGGCTTCTGACTTTGTGTTCTTTTTACACAAACATACACACATACACACACCCTTGAAGAATCTGTAGAGGGCTTCTGACTTCGTGTCTTTTTACACAAACACACACACACCAAACACACATACACCCTGGTAGAATCTCTGGATGGTGGCTGACTTGCTGTCCTTTTTACACACACACACACACACACACAAACACCCTTGCAGAATATCTAGAGGGTTTCTGAATTTGTGTCTGTTTACACACACACACACACACACACACACACACACCCTTACAGAACCTATGGACAGCTTCAGACTCCATGTCCTTTTTACACACACACACACACACACACATACACTTGCAGAATCAATAGTCGGCTTCTGACTTGGTGTCTTTTTTACACACACGCACACAGACACATACACACACCTGTGCAGAATCTGTGGAGGACTTCTAACAACATGTCCTTTTTACACACACACACACACACACACACACAAAGACATACTCTTGCAGGATCTCTAGAGTGCTTCTGACTTGGTGTCCTTTATACACACACACACACACATACACCCTTCCAGAACTCCACAATGATTCTGATTTCATGTCCTTTTTACACACACACACACACACACACACACACACACACACACACACAAACATACCATTGCAGAATCAATAGAGGGCTTCTGACTTCATGTCTTTTTTATACACACACACACACACCCTTACAGAACCTCTGGAGGGCTTCTGATTTCATGTCCTTTTTTCACACACACACACACACACACTTTTGCAGAATCAATAGTCGGTTTCTGACTTCGTGTCCTTTTTACAAACACCCACACACACACACGCCCTTGCAGAAATTCTAGAGGGCTTCTGAATTTGTGACCTTATTACACACGCACACACTCACACACATAAAACCTTGCAGAATCTCTTGAGAGCTTCATACTTGGTCTCCTTTTTACAAACACACACACACATCATGGCAGAATCTCTAGATGGCTTCTGACTTCAGGATCTTTTTACACACACACACACACACACCTTTGCAGAAACTATGGAGTGTTTCTGACTTCATGTGTCCTTTTTACACACACTCTCACACACACACACACCCTTGCAGAATGTCTTGAGGGCTTCTGACGTCATGTCCTTGTTACACAAACACACACTTGCATAATCTCTGGGGGGTCTGACTTCGTATGCTTTTTACACACACACACTCACACACACACCCTCCCTCAACTGATACTCATACCTTTGTAAAATTCCTAGAGGGCTTCTGACTTCCGTACCTTTTTATACACACACACACACACACACACACACTCACACACATCCTTGCAGAATTCCTGGATGGATTCTTACTTTGTGTCATTTTTAAACACACACACACACACACACACACACACACTCCAAACTCATTTTCTTGCAAAATCTCTGCAGTCCTTCTGACTTCGTGTTCTTTTTAAACACACACACACACACACACATACACTTGTAGAATCTCTGGAGGACTTCTGATTTCATGTCCTTATTACACACACACACACACACACACTCCCTCACTCTCACTCTGGAGGACTTCTGATTTCATGTCCTTATTACACACACACACACACACACACACACTCCCTCACTCTCACACTCATACCTTTCCAGAAAACCTAGAGGGCTTCTGATTTCGTGTCCTTTTAACACAACACACTCACCCTTGCAGAATCTCTAGAGGGCTTCTGACTTCCTGTACTTTTGACACACACAAACACCCTTGCAGAATCTCCAGACATTTTCTGACTTCGTGTTGTTTTCACACATACACACACACACACACACTCTGGCAGAATCTCTGGAGGGCTTCTAATATGGTTTACTTATTTCAAACACAACAAACACACACACACAGACCTTTGCATAATCAATATTGGGCTTCTGACTTCGTGTAATTTTTACCCTCACACACAAACACACACATACAACCTTGCAGAATCTCTGGAGGGCTTCTGACTTTGTGTCATTTTTACACAAACATACACACATACACACACCCTTGAAGAATCTCTAGAGGGCTTCTGACTTCGTGTCTTTTTACACAAACACACACACACCACACACACATACACCCTTGTAGAATCTCTGGATGGTGGCTGACTTGCTGTCCTTTTTACACACACACACACACACACACACACACAAACCCTTGCAGAATATCTAGAGGGTTTCTGAATTTGTGTCTGTTGTACACATACACACACAACCTTACAGAACCTCTGGACGGCTTCAGATTCCATGTCCTTTTTACACACACACACACACACACACGCACACACTTTTCCAGAATCAATAGTCGGCTTCTGACTTGGTATCCTTTTTACACACACGCAGACAGACACACATACACACACCTGTGCAGAATCTGTGGAGGACTTCTAACAACATGTCCTTTTTACACACACACACACACACACACACACACACAAAGATATACTCTTGCAGGATCTCTAGAGTGCTTCTGACTTGGTGTCCTTTATACACACACACACATACACCCTTCCAGAACTCTACAAGGATTCTGATATCATGTCCTTTTTACACACACACACACACACACACACACACACACATTAATTTTCTTGCCAAATCTCTGCAGTCCTTCTGACTTCGTGTCCTTTTTAAACACACACACACACACACACTTGTAGAATCTCTGGAGGACTTCTGATTTCATGTCCTTTTTACACACACACACACACACACTCCCTCACTCTCACACTGATACCTTTCCAGAAAACCTAGAGGGCTTCTGATTTCATGTCCTTTTAACACAACACACTCACCCTTGCAGAATCTCTAGAGGGCTTCTGACTTCCTGTACTTTTGACACACACACACACAAACACCCTTGCAGAATCTCCAGATATTTTCTGACTTCGTGTTGTTTTCACACATACACACACACACACACTCTGGTAGAATCTCTGGAGGGCTTCTAATATGGTTTACTTATTTCAAACACAACAAACACACACACACACACAGACCTTTGCATAATCAATATTGGGCTTCTGACTTCGTGTAATTTTTACCCTCACACACAAACGCACACACACACACACACACACACACATACAACCTTGCAGAATCTCTGGAGGGCTTCTGACTTTGTGTTCTTTTTACACAAACATACACACATACACACACCCTTGAAGAATCTGTAGAGGGCTTCTGACTTCGTGTCTTTTTACACAAACACACACACACCAAACACACATACACCCTGGTAGAATCTCTGGATGGTGGCTGACTTGCTGTCCTTTTTACACACACACACACACACACACACACACAAACACCCTTGCAGAATATCTAGAGGGTTTCTGAATTTGTGTCTGTTTACACACACACACACACACACACCCTTACAGAACCTCTGGACGGCTTCAGACTCCATGTCCTTTTTACACACACACACACTTTTGCAGAATCAATAGTCGGTTTCTGATATGGTATCCTTTTTACACACACGCACACAGACACATACACACACCTGTGCAGAATCTGTGGAGGACTTCTAACAACATGTCCTTTTTACACACACACACACACACACACACACACACACACACACAAAGACATACTCTTGCAGGATCTCTAGAGTGCTTCTGACTTGGTGTCCTTTATACACACATACACACATACACCCTTCCAGAACTCTACAGTGATTCTGACTTTATGTCCTTTTTACACACACACACACACACACACAAACACACCATTGCAGAATCAATAGAGGTCTTCTGACTTCATGTCCTTTTTACACACACACACACACACACACCCTTACAGAACCTCTGGAGGGCTTCTGATTTCATGTCCTTTTTACACACACACACACACACACACACACTTTTGCAGAATCAATAGTCGGCTTCTGACTTCGTGTCCTTTTTACAAACACACACACACACACACACCCTTGCAGAATTTCTAGAGTGCTTCTGAATTTGTGACCTTATTACACACGCACACACTCACACACATAAAACCTTGCAGAATCTCTTGAGAGCTTCATACTTGGTCTCCTTTTTACAAACACACACACACACACATCATGCAGAATCTCTAGATGGCTTCTGACTTCAGGATCTTTTTACACACACACACACACACCTTTGCAGAAACTATGGAGTGTTTCTGACTTCATGTGTCCTTTTTACACACACTCACACACACACACCCTTGCAGAATCTCTTGAGGTCTTCTGACGTCATGTCCTTGTTACACGCACACACTTGCATAATCTCTGGGGGTCTGACTTCGTGTCCTTTTTACACACACACTCACACACACACCCTACCTCACACTGATACTCATACCTTTGGAAAATTCCTAGAGGGCTTCTGACTTCCTGTCCTTTTTACACACACACACACAGATACACACACCCTTGCAGAAATTCTATAGGGCTTCGGACTTCGTGTTCTTTTTACGCACGCACACACACACACACACAGACATGCACGCACCCTTGCAGAGTCTCTGGAATGCTTCTGACTTCGTGTTCTTTTTACACACACACACACACACACACACACACACATACATGCATCCTTGCAGAATCGCAGGAATTCATCTCACGTCATGTAATTTATACACATACACATACACACTCAAACTCATTCCCTTGCAAAATCACTTGAGGGTTTCTTACTTTGTGTTCTTTTTACAAACATACACACACACACAGACACACCCTTGCAGGATCTCTAGAGGGCTTCTGACTTGGTGTGCTTTTTACACACACGCACACAGACACACATACACACACCTGTGCAGAATCTTTGGAGGACTTCTAAAATGTCGTTTATAAACACACACACACACATCCCTTGCAGAATCTCTAGAGGGATTCAGACTTCGTGTCCTTTTTACACACACACACACACACACACACATCCTTGCAGGAACTCTACAGCGATTCTAAATTCCTATCCTTTTACACACTCACACGCTTGCATAATGCCTGCAGGGCTTCTGTCTTCATGTCCTTTTTATACACACACACAGGCACACAACCTTGCACAATCTCTAGAGTCCTTTTGATTTCTTGTCCTTTTTACACACACACACACACACACACACCTTTGCAGAAACTATGGAGTGTTTCTGATTTCATGTGTCCTTTTTACACACACACACACACACATACAACCTTGCAGAATCTCTGGAGGGCTTCTGACTTTGTGTCATTTTTACACAAACATACACACATACACACACCCTTGAAGAATCTCTAGAGGGCTTCTGACTTCGTGTCTTTTTACACAAACACACACACACCACACACACATATACCCTTGTAAAATCTCTGGATGGTGGCTGACTTGCTGTCCTTTTTACACACACACACGCACACACACACACACACACACACAAACACTTGAAGAATATCTAGAGGGTTTCTGAATTTGTGTCTGTTGTACACACACACACACACACCCTTACAGAACCTCTGGACGGCTTCAGATTCCATGTCCTTTTTACACACACACACACACACACACACACACACACACACACACACACACTTTTCCAGAATCAATAGTCGGCTTCTGACTTGGTATCCTTTTTACACACACGCAGACAGACACACATACACACACCTGTGCAGAATCTGTGGAGGACTTCTAACAACATGTCCTTTTTACACACACACACACACACACACACACAAAGATATACTCTTGCAGGATCTCTAGAGTGCTTCTGACTTGGTGTCCTTTATACACACACACACATACACCCTTCCAGAACTCTACAAGGATTCTGACTTCATGTCCTTTTTACACACACACACACACACACAAATTCATTTTCTTGCCAAATCTCTGCAGTCCTTCTGACTTCGTGTCCTTTTTAAACACACACACACCACACACACACTTGTAGAATCTCTGGAGGACTTCTGATTTCATGTCCTTTTTACACACACACACACACACACACACACACACACAAAGATATACTCTTGCAGGATCTCTAGAGTGCTTCTGACTTGGTGTCCTTTATACACACACACACATACACCCTTCCAGAACTCTACAAGGATTCTGACTTCATGTCCTTTTTACACACACACACACACACAAACACACACAAATTCATTTTCTTGCCAAATCTCTGCAGTCCTTCTGACTTAGTGTCCTTTTTAAACACGCACACACACACACACACTTGTAGAATCTCTGGAGGACTTCTGATTTCATGTCCTTTTTACACACACACACACACACACACACACACACACTCCCTCACTCTCACACTGATACCTTTCCAGAAAACCTAGAGGGCTTCTGATTTCATGTCCTTTTAACACAACACACTCACCCTTGCAGAATCTCTAGAGGGCTTCTGACTTCCTGTACTTTTGACACACACACACACAAACACCCTTGCAGAATCTCCAGACATTTTCTGACTTCGTGTTGTTTTCACACATACACACACACACACTCTGGCAGAATCACTGGAGGGCTTCTAATATGGTTTACTTATTTCAAACACAACAAACACACACACACAGACCTTTGCATAATCAATATTGGGCTTCTGACTTCGTGTAATTTTTACCCTCAAACACAAACACACACACACACATACAACCTTGCAGAATCTCTGGAGGGCTTCTGACTTTGTGTCCTTTTTACACAAACATACACACATACACACACCCTTGAAGAATCTCTAGAGGGCTTCTGACTTCGTGTCTTTTTACACAAACACACACACACCAAACACACATACACCCTGGTAGAATCTCTGGATGGTGGCTGACTTGCTGTCCTTTTTACACACACACACACACACACACACACAAACACCCTTGCAGAATATCTAGAGGGTTTCTGAATTTGTGTCTGTTTACACACACACACACACACACACCCTTACAGAACCTCTGGACAGCTTCAGACTCCATGTCCTTTTTACACACACACACACACACACACACATACACTTGCAGAATCAATAGTCGGCTTCTGACTTGGTGTCTTTTTTACACACACGCACACAGACACATACACACACCTGTGCAGAATCTGTGGAGGACTTCTAACAACATGTCCTTTTTACACACACACACACACACACACACACACACACACAAAGACATACTCTTGCAGGATCTCTAGAGTGCTTCTGACTTGGTGTCCTTTATACACACACACACACACATACACCCTTCCAGAACTCCACAATGATTCTGATTTCATGTCCTTTTTACACACACACACACACACACACACACAAACACACCATTGCAGAATCAATAGAGGGCTTCTGACTTCATGTCTTTTTTATACACACACACACACACACCCTTACAGAACCTCTGGAGGGCTTCTGATTTCATGTCCTTTTTTCACACACACACACACACACACACACTTTTGCAGAATCAATAGTCGGTTTCTGACTTCGTGTCCTTTTTACAAACACCCACACACACACACGCCCTTGCAGAAATTCTAGAGGGCTTCTGAATTTGTGACCTTATTACACACGCACACACTCACACACATAAAACCTTGCAGAATCTCTTGAGAGCTTCATACTTGGTCTCCTTTTTACAAACACACACACACATCATGGCAGAATCTCTAGATGGCTTCTGACTTCAGGATCTTTTTACACACACACACACACACACACCTTTGCAGAAACTATGGAGTGTTTCTGACTTCATGTGTCCTTTTTACACACACTCTCTCACACACACACACCCTTGCAGAATCTCTTGAGGGCTTCTGACGTCATGTCCTTGTTACACAAACACACACTTGCATAATCTCTGGGGGGTCTGACTTCGTATCCTTTTTACACACACACACTCACACACACACCCTCCCTCACACTGATACTCATACCTTTGTAAAATTCCTAGAGGGCTTCTGACTTCCTTACCTTTTTATACACACACACACACACACACACTCACACACATCCTTGCAGAATTCCTGGATGGATTCTTACTTTGTGTCATTTTTAAACACACACACACACACACACACACACACTCCAAACTCCTTTTCTTGCAAAATCTCTGCAGTCCTTCTGACTTCGTGTCCTTTTTAAACACACACACACACACACATACACTTGTAGAATCTCTGGAGGACTTCTGATTTCATGTCCTTATTACACACACACACACACACACACACACACTCCCTCACTCTCACTCTGGAGGACTTCTGATTTCATGTCCTTATTACACACACACACACACACACACACACACTCCCTCACTCTCACACTCATACCTTTCCAGAAAACCTAGAGGGCTTCTGATTTCGTGTCCTTTTAACACAACACACTCACCCTTGCAGAATCTCTAGAGGGCTTCTGACTTCCTGTACTTTTGACACACACAGACACCCTTGCAGAATCTCCAGACATTTTCTGACTTCGTGTTGTTTTCACCCATACACACACACACACACACACACACACTTTGGCAGAATCTCTGGAGGGCTTCTAATATGGTTTACTTATTTCAAACACAACAAACACACACACAGAGACCTTTGCATAACCAATATTGGGCTTCTGACTTCGTGTAATTTTTACCCTCACACACAAACACACACACACACATACAACCTTGCAGAATCTCTGGAGGGCTTCTGACTTTGTGTCCTTTTTACACAAACATACACACATACACACACCCTTGAAGAATCTGTAGAGGGCTTCTGACTTCGAGTCTTTTTACACAAACACACACACACCAAACACACATACACCCTGGTAGAATCTCTGGATGGTGGCTGACTTGCTGTCCTTTTTACACACACACACACACACACACACAAACACCCTTACAGAATATCTAGAGGGTTTCTGAATTTGTGTCTGTTTACACACACACACACACACACCCTTACAGAACCTCTGGACAGCTTCAGACTCCATGTCCTTTTTACACACACACACACACACACACACACACACATACACTTGCAGAATCAATAGTCGGCTTCTGACTTGGTGTCTTTTTTACACACACGCACACAGACACATACACACACCTGTGCAGAATCTGTGGAGGACTTCTAACAACATGTCCTTTTTACACACACACACACACACACACACACACACACACAAAGACATACTCTTGCAGGATCTCTAGAGTGCTTCTGACTCGGTGTCCTTTATACACACACACACATACACCCTTCCAGAACTCTACAATGATTCTGATTTCATGTCCTTTTTACACACACACACACACACACACACAAACACACCATTGCAGAATCAATAGAGGGCTTCTGACTTCATGTCTTTTTTATACACACACACACACACCCTTACAGATCCTCTGGAGGGCTTCTGATTTCATGTCCTTTTTTCACACACACACACACACACACACACACACTTTTGCAGAATCAATAGTCGGTTTCTGACTTCGTGTCCTTTTTACAAACACCCACACACACACACGCCCTTGCAGAAATTCTAGAGGGCTTCTGAATTTGTGACCTTATTACACACGCACACACTCACACACATAAAACCTTGCAGAATTTCTTGAGAGCTTCATACTTGGTCTCCTTTTTACAAACACACACACACATCATGGCAGAATCTCTAGATGGCTTCTGACTTCAGGATCTTTTTACACACACACACACACACACACCTTTGCAGAAACTATGGAGTGTTTCTGACTTCATGTGTCCTTTTTACACACACTCTCTCACACACACACACCCTTGCAGAATCTCTTGAGGGCTTCTGACGTCATGTCCTTGTTACACAAACACACACTTGCATAATCTCTGGGGGGTCTGACTTCGTATCCTTTTTACACACACACACTCACACACACACCCTCCCTCACACTGATACTCATACCTTTGTAAAATTCCTAGAGGGCTTCTGACTTCCTTACCTTTTTATACACACACACACACACACACACACTCACACACATCCTTGCAGAATTCCTGGATGGATTCTTACTTTGTGTCATTTTTAAACACACACACACACACACTCCAAACTCATTTTCTTGCAAAATCTCTGCAGTCCTTCTGACTTCGTGTCCTTTTTAAACACACACACACACACACACATACACTTGTAGAATCTCTGGAGGACTTCTGATTTCATGTCCTTATTACACACACACACACACACACACACTCCCTCACTCTCACTCTGGAGGACTTCTGATTTCATGTCCTTATTACACACACACACACACACACACACACACACACTCCCTCACTCTCACACTCATACCTTTCCAGAAAACCTAGAGGGCTTCTGATTTCGTGTCCTTTTAACACAACACACTCACCCTTGCAGAATCTCTAGAGGGCTTCTGACTTCCTGTACTTTTGACACACACAGACACCCTTGCAGAATCTCCAGACATTTTCTGACTTCGTGTTGTTTTCACACATACACACACACACACACACTCTGGCAGAATCTCTGGAGGGCTTCTAATATGGTTTACTTATTTCAAACACAACAAACACACACACACAGACCTTTGCATAATCAATATTGGGCTTCTGACTTCGTGTAATTTTTACCCTCACACACAAACACACACACACACATACAACCTTGCAGAATCTCTGGAGGGCTTCTGACTTTGTGTCCTTTTTACACAAACATACACACATACACACACCCTTGAAGAATCTCTAGAGGGCTTCTGACTTCGTGTCTTTTTACACAAACACACACACACACCAAACACACATACACCCTGGTAGAATCTCTGGATGGTGGCTGACTTGCTGTCCTTTTTACACACACACACACACACACACACACAAACACTTGAAGAATATCTAGAGGGTTTCTGAATTTATGTCTGTTTACACACACACACACTTACAGAACCTCTGGACGGCTTCAGACTCCATGTCCTTTTTACCTACACACACACACACACACACACACACACTTTTGCAGAATCAATAGTCGGCTTCTGACTTGGTATCCTTTTTACACACACGCACACAAACACATACACACACCTTTGCAGAATTTGTGGAGGACTTCTAACAACATGTCCTTTTTACACACACACACACACACACACACACACACAAGACATACTCTTGC